>NW_024882889.1:0-170451 GCF_019059575.1 Amphibalanus amphitrite
ACTTTTCAAGTTTTTCTCAAAGATACACCCTGATTCATGTGTAGAATTGATTGGTCTTTCATATGGTATCAATTTTAGATTTTTATCGGATAATTTCAAAAATTACTTACCATTCAAACTACCAAAAGAGGTGATTGCGGCTAAGCATTGTGACAGCCATATCATGTCATTGCAATGCAATTGGGAAATTACGCTTTCTTGTGCATTCATTTTAACTGTTCTCGAAGTTAGTACCTACTGGATGATTCATGCGTAGAATTTGTTGAACTTTTGTCTTGTGTCACTGTTAACCTTTATGAAATAATTATTCAAGTCATTTCGCCCCGGCCGACATGGACGCCGTTGTGAGCCGGTTTTGGCGTCGGGGAGAGGGAGAGAGAGAGAGAGAGAGAGAGAGAGAGGAGAGAGAGAGAGAGAGGAGAGAGAGAGAGAGAGAGGAGAGAGGAGAGAGAGAGAGAGAGAGAGAGAGAGAGAGAGAGAGAGAGAGAGAGAGGAGAGAGGAGAGAGAGAGAGAGAGAGAGAGAGAGAGAGAGAGAGAGAGAGGAGAGAGGAGAGGGAGAGAGGGAGAGGGAGAGGGACGGGGACGGGGACGGGGACGGGGACGGGACGGGGACGGGGACGGGGACGGGGACGGGGAGGGGACGGGGACGGGGACGGGGACGGGGACGGGGACGGGGACGGGGACGGGACGGGACGGAGACGGAGACGGAGACGGAGGAGACGGAGACGGAGACGAGAGAGAAAGACCAGGGGCCATCGGTGAGGCGGGAGCTCCACGACAGGTACTGGGACTTGGGAGCGGGCTCGCCTTTTCCTCGTAGTGACCCATCAAAGCTGGGCGGCGGCGGTACTAGTTTCGCAACAGACAGAGACATGGAGCGACTCGGGACTCGTCTCAGTCCGGCCGCCACCCAGCCGCCCGCCGCGCCTGGCCGGGCTGCTGCTTCGCCGGCCGGATGGCGCGGGCGGCCCTCCCGGCTCCCACCCGTCTGGGATGCGCTCCCCATCCGCAGGGCGTCGGCGGCGCCCAAGAGGCACAAGAATAACGGCAGTGCTGCGGGCGGCTTGGGGGTGACGGTGCCGCGCTCCTTCCCCGGCTCCTCGCCGTCCGTCCCCCCTCCCCGGCATGGGCGCGGGAACGGGGGGGGGGCAGTGGGGCAGCTTGCCCCCTAACTTTAGGGCCTTGGGGGCGGTGCCCCCACAATAGGGCTGTTCAAAAAAACCGAATTTCGGAAAAGTATACGGGCTCATGGCTCGTGTGGTGAGGTATTCTTTTCTGAGTCCAACGATGCCTTTTTCCGAAAAATATTAACTGCTTCATGCTCCCCAAACGGCTTGAAGAGGACCATGTCACGCCCGGCGACCGGCCGGTGTCAATAAGGGCGAGAATTCGCCGCCGCGCGCGGGCGGAAGCGCCTTATCGGCACCGCGCGCCACGGCATCTACCGGGCGGCCGGCCGGCCGGTGGTGGGAGGGAATGCATGGTCTTCTTTCACATGATAGGGGTGCGCTAGCCCATATTGTCGGAGTGGAAAGTTTCAGTGCACTGCAGCATCGTTGTCTCTGCTGCGGTGTTCTGTGTCGATGGTTCAGAAAATAGGCCAAACAGAACTAAGAAAAGACTCAATGCCTCTGGCTACATAGTTCATTCGAAATATCTCGTTTCGAGAATACAGCGCGGTGTTTCGCGGCCGCTGCTACCACGCTGCCAACAGGCTGACTACATCGTCCGAGTTTGCTGATATCTCCATGAAAACCCAATTTGACACGTAGGCTGCTAGCGAACAGTAATCGCCACGCACTTTGAGAATGTGGATCGATCATGGTTGTTCAATACAATAGCGCTCGTGAAATAGGGCGCAGCTGCCACTCAACGAACCATACCGCTTTGTTCATTAGTCAAGAAGCGAACTGAGCAACAGCACAGCTCTATGTACTGCTGTTGACAACTTACATTGCTTTTAGACGTGACGGTGGCTTGCAGCCCACATATGCTGTTGCCAACTGTATGCGAAAATTTGAAGTTTACTAAGAACAGCAGGAGCTGGTAAGGTGCAAGGACAGAATATGGTGACCCCGACATCGACGTTACGTTTAGCAGGTACATTTGCAGTGCAAAAAAGGATGACATGCCCGGGAATGACGCGGTGGCCGCCCTGATTTGTGACGGAGTTGGACGTGAGTAGTCAATAGCGGGAGTACACATACAAGTCAAGCGCCCCTCAATCCAACCCTTCGGGCAGCAGCGGCACCAGCAACCCGGCCATGTCCACAGATGCCGTTCAAGATCCGAATCCAGAGCCGGCATAGAGCACGGCTCTGCCCTGACGTGACATATGTATATCCCCGGCGTGTCACGACGGACAGACTATTACCTCGCCTGTATAAATACAACAATGTATACAGTAACCTTACCTATTTCCAAGTCTCATGTTGAGGCGAGAAGCGATCAGCGTCCAGTTCAACTTCGACGAAGACTCGTATTCAGACCCGGCAAAGAGAGCACGGCTCAGCCCTGTTTCCGCGGCTTCTAATGGCCACATCCATACGAGACATCTCCAATAGTCTGTTTCACCTACTACAAAACCAGGTTGCTGTGTTGCGATTAGCACGATACATTTGTTGCGTAGATATCTGTTAAATGCGTAACTAATCAGAAATAGGAAAAGTAAACATTGCCATCGTCATTCGCCAAACAGGCGAGGTCAAGCATAAGTCTGTCCGTCATGACACGCCGGGGATATGTGTCACGTCTCAGGGCAGAGCCGCGCTCTGTGCCGGCTCTGGATTCGGGTCTTGAACGACACCGGTGGGCATGGCCGGGCTGCCGGTGCCGCTGCTGGATTGAGCGACGCAATTGGTTTATATGTGTACTCCCGCTATTGTCTCTACTCACTTCTCACTTCGTCACACTGTCAGGGCGGCCACCTTGTCATTCCCAGACATGTTATCTTTTCTTTCGAACTGATAATCTAAGTAAAACAAACATCAATCCTGTTGCTTCAGCATTTCACTTCAACGAAACTGCATGACATTGGTGACGCCGATGCTGGTCAGAGCCATGCCCCAAAACTTGGGCCAATGACTGTGCGAGGTCTCCATATTCTGTGCTTGCACACTGCCAGCTCCTTCTATCCCTCATAAATTTTCGCATACAGTTGCCCACAGTTGGGTAAACCCACAGTGTATATAAATACAGTGGCGGCAAATGCGCTTGGTCACGTGACCAAATCTGCACGTGCGGTTGTGGCGAGGGCACTTCCCGAAACTCTGGTGCCAACGGCCTCGCGGCGCCCATAGAGAATACATGGGACCTTTTCTTTTCAGACCTATCGTGTCTAAACCAAGCCATTTAGTGCAAGGATACGACTGGTTTGAGATTCAGTAGTCTTTTGGTTACAAGTTGGCATAAGAAACGTATTTTTATCGGCAAAATTCGCAAAGTACCAGGTGGTTTTCCGATACCCTGCACGCCTCCTTACCCCCGGCGGCCGACCGGAGGAGTCAGTAGCGCTCCACTCACGACTTTTGACGATAGCTCAAAACACCTTACAGCTAGAGGGCTGCTATTTGGCACACGTTATCTTTGCTTCCATACGCATCTTTGGAAACCAATTGCATTTCCGTCTCAGGTCAGGTCACTGTATGACCAGGCACGTACCCAGGATTTCGCCCAGGAGGGGGCCACCTGCTTCCGAAGGGGCCCTTAGGTCACCCGGGGGCCCCCAGGCCGCCCAGGCGACCAGGGGCCCCCAGGCAACCAGGGGCCCCCATGCGACCAGGTCCCCGCTACCAGGGGCCCCCTTGGTGACTAGGGGCCCCAGGCGATCAGGGGCCCCATGCGACCAGAGGCCCCATGCGACCAGGCCCCCCGGCTACCAGGGCCCCCTTGGCGACTAGGGACCCCAGGCAATCAGGGGCCCCCATGCGACCAGGCCCCGGCTACCAGGGCCCCCCTAGGCGACCAGGGGCCCAGGAAACCGGGGGCCCTCGGATGACTGCAGGGGCCCATCGGGTCATCAGGGGCCCCTCGGGTAACCAGGGGCACATAAATGAAACTTTGATATCATTTTTCTTCCTAATAAAAGACGTTTTATCTAGTGTTTGAAAAAAATATACCGGGGCCTGAGGGGCCCCCTGAGCGCCTTCGGCGCTCAGGAGGGGGCCATGGCCCCCGTGGCCCCCCCCCTTGGGTACGTCACTGCTTATGACATCACACGTGAACCTCTGCAATAGTTCCAAAATACCGAAACTTCGCAATGCCCTCGGTGCCAGAGGGGCTGTCACAGCGAGATGATACTTACAGGACCTAGTATCCTCTAGGAGTCTCAAAACTTGTATATCTCGGATTTCTCCTAGAGGTCACATGAGGTCAGGCCGATCACGCGACGTCACCATTACAAGTCAATGGGGAAAATATGGAAACTGTAATTTTGACGCCGAGAATGATCTAAACCTAGCTCAAGCACATGGAATCGCAATTTCATGCAATTCTTGCAATGTCCAATGCTTCACTTTTGCATCTTTAACCTAGCGTGACGTCATTCATGACGTCACAAATGTCACAAGTTTTTTCGTCAATAACTCCTGATAAAATTGAGCTGGCAAGTCGGAAAAGTCGCCAATAGACTCGGGAAGACCTACCGAATCGAATGATATGCGATATAACCTCCTCCGACCAAGTTCGTGACCTGAGTGCCTCTGACCTGGCTTTGATCCGATGTGAACACCTTATGTTGACCCCACCCAAACAAAAGTGTACCATTTTGACGCACCGGAGCATGACAAACATGATGGTACTAAAATCGCGACTCTGCGCCGTTTTTTTTTTTGACAAAGTTATTTTTCAAAACCCGAAATCGTATTTTGGCCCTCGGGGCACTTGACCTGACCCTCAGAGGCCATCAGTTGACCTGAGACTTATAAACCGTGCATCAATCGCTGTGTCCCCGGTCCCGTAACGGCACACATGCTCGTTTTTCCCGCGTGGCTAGCTCGAGGTGGGCGGGTACGAGCGTTAGGCGGCACGGGCGGACATCGATGGCAGCGCCTCTATCGGTCACTAGGGAAAGCCTGGCTGTAGGCGACGAAATACCGGCTGAGTTGTCACACGTTGAATAGGTTTATAGACATCCGTCTTGTGAAAAAGTTGAACTTTTGCCTTCAATATTTCTACAGGCAATTTTAGAAGTGTCTTCACATAGATTACAACACCGTTTAGATTATTGTATTCACTTCAAGCCTTCCCTATTGTTCTTGATGATGCGGGAACTATTTCTAATTAGTGTTTCTAGCTTAATAAAAGAACATATTGTGCAAACGATGAAAAAAGCATAGATGAAATCTTTAAAATGCAATTTTCTCTAGCAATTAATGATGAATTCTCTACAGGTCAAGGTAAAGATGCATGCTAACTGATAATTTAAAGTTCTTGGGGCCAGTTGTTTTCTTCTTTTCTTACGTCGCCCCAATGGCCGCGAATACACTTGTGATAACGCCTATCGAGGGAGTCGTACCCGCCCACTCTCGCGGCTGGGGCGTAGGTATGTAAAAAAAAACTAAGAAGTCTGGTGATGATTGATGCAAGATTCTTACAGATAATGGTAGATGAAGGTAGGGCATCAGTTATTAAAGATAGGTAAAAAACAAATTTCCGAAAGTCGGCAGTGCCCCCCCCCCTTAATTGAAGGTGTTCCGCCGCTGCCCGCTACTGTATAGAACAACTGTAAGCAGCAGGCTCAGCTTTTCAGTTTCTACCTATGCCTGCACACAGAGAAAAAATCACCCCAAAAAATAGGGTACTACAGAGTACCGATTCTGCACTACTATTTCGGGTATGTTTACCTTAAAAATGCAGGTAATCCCATCCCAGTCGTGTCTTGCTACCACCATAATCAAGGTACCCGAATTCCATTACAGCTTTTTCCTACTCTTGATTTTCCGTTCATTCGAAGACGCTTTTCAGGGTACACCGCTATTTGAGGTAACGCTACGCAATTATTACGGGTAGTAATACACTACTTTCGGGTTTTTGTACCATGCCCCAGGTTCATTTACCTCGTATTTTGGGGTAGTGTAACCTATTATGAGCGCATAAATATGGGTCGGATAACCCAATGTGGTGTAAATGTACGCCAATCGCTCTGCAGAGTGCCAAATCTGTACCATTTTTGCGGGTACCACGGTTCTGAGGGTTTCGTAACCAGGTGCTCGTATCCAGTGTCATCAGGTACTTGTACACCACGCGTCGGTTCTGCTACATTCCGCTACGCAGTTCACCGGAACAATCTGCTAAAATACGCACACCGCAGTATATCCCGCGCCCCGCTGGGCTATTCAGCCATACGCGCCCTGCTGGGGGGGGGGGCAGATTCTGCCCCCCCCCTGTCTAACTTCCGAACCGATGGTCGTAGAAAGACGGGGAAAACGCCGGCCGGCGGACGCCGCCGGCCGGCGTTTGCCGGGACGGCCGGCGTTTCCAGCGATCTGTTTGGTCGAGCGCTTAGTTGGTAGGAAGCTGGTAGGCATTTTTGTAAATTGAAAAGTATGATGTTTTAAAATAATTTTCCTTTACAGAATCGCTTAAATGAATTATTCATTGAGAATAAAGGCGTCTTGCACGACAAAATATTTGTATTTCGTGTCGCTTAGTTGCGCCATCTGTTATATACCAACGTTGGTATATTCGTTATCCTAGCAGAGGTGGGGATGGAATCGAAAATTTTCGTTTTTTCTTGCGTCGCAAGCAATTTTAAAAAATCGTACTTGACTTTCCAAACACATGCATGTGTTGTCACATGTGACATGGTCATTTGGCTTTATTTCAGCCACACTCGTTTGCACTCACCTGGTGTCTGGTACTGTTCCTTGACGGCGTTTCTTGACATCCCAGTGCTGTTTCTTGTTGACTTGACGGCTTGGTGCCCTTGCAAAACACGATCCACCACCACACTCGACCGGGAAAGAAAGTCGCGCAGCTCACTTGCACAATAAAACGCGTGAAACGCCATTAGCACTCGCCGTGCGGCTCCCAGCCTCACACACACCCATCACGCCGGCCACGGCGGCACAAACTGAAAGCCTGCGCGCCAAAACAGTCAAACGTGGAACGATGATTGGTGGAGAGCAACACCCTTCTGCGCATGCGCGACTTAGGTCACGCCCCCTGAGTTTCTGACAGCATCATGTAAAATTACTAACAAAAAGGTAACTCTACCTAAAAATAAGTAGTCAGAAAACCGCATTTAAGTACTTATACACCCTTATGAGTTGATGCATGTTACAGGTACCTGCTTTTCAGTGACAAGTAGTAAAAAAACATGCTGCCAGAGTAGCTCTATCACGACCGATTCTGATTTTTCGGGTAAAGATACCACTCTGTTTGTTAATGATACCCCGAATTTGCAGGGTACTGTGAACCTTGAAGGTACATTTACTAGTATGTGTGTAAAAAGAACCATTGGTGTACGGGAACCCCAAATAAATGGTGTGTAACTATTCCTATTCAGGTTTTCATACCTGAGAAATAAGGGTACTGGTACTCCTCTTATGTAAAAAAATCCCATAGAGGGGTAATTATTTTTCTGTGTGTGCAAACACATAAAATCAATGGAAGAGTAATAATAGATTAATTGCATTTTATTGATGCTATTCAAGTATCAATGGTAACTATGTCACCGATGATTCAATATTATTTGCACGGTATCATTAACCACCACACGCCTAAATATTTAGTATCTAAAATAATGCAGTAAAATAAGCTGCGCCACGTCTGTCGACAAAATCTGGTGCCAACTCAAGGTCACACGGAAAATGCGGTCACGTGACCAATGTCCGGCAGCTGGGTAAACCGGGCTCGGTAGCCATGCAGGGTTGTTAGTGGTGTCTCTGGCAGTCTGCATAGCACGCCTGCTGCGTGTTCAACGTGCCGGCACCTGCCAGAGATGTGCTGCTTCCTGGCAGTGTGTGAAAGATGTGAGGGACTAGGTGTGAAGGGCCGAGGGCGTCTTTGGGGTGTGTTGGAAACGAGGGTCTTGGAGAGATGCGAATTCGGAATGTCTTGTTGTGTTGGTAGGTGGGCTGGATTTGGGATGTGTCAAGCTGAGCTCATTTATGGTTGTTTTCTTCAATTGATGCATAAATCAACTGGTAGAGATTTGAGCTGTTTCGAAAGAGCAACGGATTAAGGAATCTTGTCGTGTAAAGAAAGTCGATCTAGAAAGAAATTCTACGAAAAAAAAAACTGAAGCTCTCTTTTCATGAAAAAAGACTCATATTCGACTGAACTTATGCTTCAATTCTCGCTTTAGGTAAACGTAAAACGAGATGAGAGTACTACAACGAGATCATAGTGAATCGCGAAGAACCCAACTCGTTAGGTAAGCGTAGTCCTAAAGTACGTTACATTTGCTTACAAGTTACAACAGTAACAGGTGGAAATGGCGTGTATTGCATCGATGCTCTTCACATCGATGATCATGGCATTGCACGAAAACTGAAAAGCGGACTTCAAATGACTGAATAATTGTAGAACAACGTAGAAATAAAGGCTCTTAGCGCTCAGATAATGATTGTGGATTGAATGACGAGTGATGCTACAACAATGCTCTGAAGCTATTCATAGGCTTGGTTGGGTGTCATGAAGCTCTCACGGCTTTGTACTGAATGAGTCCGTCATTCTTTGTTGTACCTATTCACGCCCTAGTGTCGTTGAATGTGTCTCGGTCGATAGCAGAGCTATGTTTGGTGCCCGGCCAAAACTATGCCTGTCGTCCTGTATTCTACGAGGGGGTATCGAAAAGTTCTGATCATCACATAGAAGATGTAGACCGATTTTGATGATTTTTGGTTGGTGTGATATTTGGTTGTTAAGAACAATGTTCCCGCAAAGAGAATCCTGAGAACTGGTTTTATCCTATGTAAGAGAGACTTAGAAGTAAAAAAGATTAGTGTTGGGCCCATTGAGGACCGAACCGTCATCCAACTAATGCATTTGAAACGGTATCACACTGAGAAAATGCATCAAGAACATGAAATTAGTTTATGGCGAGGAAAGCCCATCTCATGCACTTACCGAAAATGAAGAAATAATTTTCAACTTTGTGGCATGGCCCTTGCACGGAAGTCAAGAAAAGAGTGATTACCAATGACTGACAAGGTAGTGACTGTGCAGGAAGTGGAGGACCTCATCCTTACAGATCGTCGTGTGACCTTTCAGATGATTGTGCAACAGAAAGGTTTCGATGCTGGCAGTGCCTGAAAATATTATCAGCGAAGAACTACAGACGATAAAGGAGTCAGCCCGCTTAGCAGTTCGTGTGTCTACTTTGTTCAAGAGAAAAATGCGTCTTGGCCCTTCGAAATGAAAACTAGGCCTTTTTTAGGAAATTGAAGACATCTTCGATGATTTGATGACTTGTGACGAATGATGGGTCTATGTGTATGATCTAGAGACAAAAAGATGATCAAGAAGTTTAAGCACGGCACATCTGTCCTTCTTAAAAGGCGAAGATGCAGAAGCCGATATGGAAGGTCAATGCTATCAGTGTTCTAGATCTGGCGTAGGATAGTCATTACCGACTGTCTTGATGATGGTCGGATAATGATAAGCAAGCACTACTGCACACTTTTGAAGAAGTTGCGAGATGGCCTCAAGCAAAATCGTCGCAAAAAAGCCCAAGAAAGATGCTTTATCCTCACCGACAGCGCCCCCGCCCATTCATCCTGAGCTGCGATTGAAGAAACAACATGATGTGGACATCAAATCCTACCGCATCTAACAAATGCACCTGACCAGGTATTAACTGACTTTTGATTGTTACGGGTAATGAAGAATCCACACTATGGCCGGTGTTTTATGGACAGAAATGACGTCATTGATGGGGTGGAGCAGTGATTTACGGGACAGTGCGAAGGTCCTGCAATGACCGCCTGAGGCAGCTGAAGAAACGATGCAATAAGTTTGCGGTCGTGTGTGCTGACCTGTAAAGGAGTAATGAACATCATGTGAAAAAAAATCAGATTTCTATCTCATCTAATTCATGGTGATGATCAGAACTTTTCGATACCCCCTCGTATTAGTCACACCTTCAGAACCAATCTGGAGTCTCATGGTAGCCGATATATGTCGAGTGTCTGAGTGGCCAACTTACTCGTCTTATCCGCGATGGACGTAATATAGGTGGTTTCAAGTAGATATGTTGGAATGTCCTTCTGCTGGACCAGAGGCGAACAAATATTCAGTCTCTTCTCTGGAGATATATTCCGGTAGCCATTGCCGCTATGGGACATGTAAAACATCAGTGGCTCTCCCAACCGCAGTCCGCCATATTGTTACCGCACGTCACCCGGGCTCGTCGTCGTCTGTCAATCATCCTCTGCTGAATATGCACTGCAGCTCGTCTATTCTGCGCCACCTGGCTAATTTGTAAGAAGGCTGCTGATGAATATGGTGCGCTGGTAATGAGCGTTATCTACATATGTAATTTTTACCAGGAAGATCCAGTCGTGCGTTATAATCGCTATGTATGTGGTGGTGTTTTTTTTGGGGGGGGGGGGTGTGAAGCATAGCTGATATCAAGCTCTCGATAAACAGTTGCTGAATATGCAGAGGGCTAGTCAAAGGCAGGGCTAGTCGGTGCTTGTTGAGGAGAGATCTTCCGACACAATGCTTCGGCGTTACAGACCCGCCAGGGTATTTTTTTAATTCACTTTTTAAACGGTATGCTAGCATATCTTTTGGAGTTGTGATCCCGGATGGATTTGATCATATCCCATATGGATTTGATAGAATCTGCCCCTGACCTCTGCAGCTTCATTTGATGACGATCATTTTCTCGGTGCCTAAAGAGTTTTGAACATTGTATACCTATTGAATTGTTACGTCTGTTGTTAATAACCTTATGCTCATATTATCTGAAAAAAATTGCAATCGGGATCTTATAAAGGTGATGGAGATGCGAATCAAAGCCTGGCATGGACTTTTTATGCGAATTCCTCTAAGACAGTCTGCGAAGCCCACCTGTGACTCGTGTTGTTGATGTGTCAGGGTTTCCCTGCTGATGTCATTATTGACGCTCGACCGGTAGGTTCTGCGTATGTGTACTGGATTCTACGCGATCTATGGATTCTACGATTGCACTTGGAATGACGTAATATGTCCGCGTATCACAATACCACCACCACGCTATATTGTCCGCGGAAGTCGGAACCGTTACGTACAGACGCCACGGCTGGCACCCAGGAGGAGGCGTTATTGATCGCGCCAGCACCATCTCGCTGATGAATTTTCTTTGAGCAGATTCTGTAAAACACACCCGGGTGTAATTTAGCAGGCTGGGCGCTTCTGATCAGATATACGAGAGCCTATTCGTGTCCCACTGAGACCCAGTTGTCTGGTGCGCTATCAGCTGAAGCTCTGTTCGCCCGTTTTAATGATACGACACCTTCAGCCCACGTGCGTGTGCGCCGTGCTTTTGTGCGCGCACGCATTTGAGTGCGTACGGGGCCGTGACTTCCAACACCTTGACCTATCCGTAGGCATGCCTGTAGTGTAAGTACGGGTGGTTGGGACTGGCATATTGGTGATAGGTGATTGGTTGGATGTAAAGATGTTATACAATATATGGCAGTAGCGCCGTCTATCCCCATGAGACGGACCCAATGGTATGCCCGTGATTAGCGTCGCCATATCATTCCGATTCCACCTCTTGATTTATACACTCCATAGCTGTGTCCCATTCCCATGTGACCCAATGACGTCATACCTATGATCAGCGTCTTCTCATCCCATTATACCAAGACAAGCCGGCCAATCTAGTCGTCTTTGTCGATCCTACCGTCCACCTGTGTGTCTCTAGCGGCCGTCCGATCGGCCCCGACGCCCGCCCTGATTGACAGCCACCGTCCCCCGGGATCGAATATGCCGCGCGACACGACGTCCGTCGAGCAGGATTGATGTATTGCCGCCGCTCAGACCGGGGAGATTGATGTGTCTCGCCGGCCGGTGGCAGCGGTGTGGGGAATATCCGTGCGAGACAGGCCGCTATTGAGACAGATGGGACGGTGGCTACCGACCGGTGGCCGGTGGGTCTGGTCAGGTTCGCTGGGCTGGCTATGGGTGGTCTATGGGAGCTATGGGTGGTGGTCTGTGTGCTTTCTGGGATGCTGGGCTACTTTGCTGTTGTTCTGCGTAGGCTCTGGCTACTTAGGTGCTTAACTGGGGCTAATGTAAGTGGTTATCAAAGCTGTGGAATTGCGATGTTCAGTACATCGATAAATTGGCGAGAACTGGGAGCAAAGACAGAATGCAGAGCTCTTAGGAACCAAATTAACTCTGTGTTCACGCACTTCAAACTTTCAATAAAGTTCCGTAACTCCGATGGGAAGTCAGAAGCTGAGATAACTGAGCCACTACTTACTGATTGAATAACCTGCCGATGGCAAACTTTTCCAAAACTCGGTGCCGTTTGGCCATCTAAAGCCTGAGGAGAAATATTGTCCCAGTGGAGCCGGACCGTACGAGTTTCAACCGTACTCGGTAATGCGGAGTAGGCAGCGGCGTGGTGCAGCTGAGTTGATCGAGCCGAGCCCCCTCGCCTCCGCCTCCCGCGCCCCCCCCCCCCCCCCCCCCCCCCCCCCCGGGCGCTGAGGGCGCAGCGTGCTGTATTGATTTGTTGACCCAGAACGGGCTCGTGCAGCCTCCCACCTGTCCTGTGCCAGAAATCCATTTTCTGGTGCCGGCTCGGCGTTTCATCTGCTTCCACTATCCATTTCCGGTGGGGTTTCATGTCCGGAATGAGACCTAACTCACGGGACGCATTCATCTTAGTCTCATTTTATTTGCGTTCTTTCATTTGTTGTAATGCTACTGTCAGCATTTTGCTAGATGGGGACATTGCAGGCGTTTCAGCGTATTGTAGTTTCCTGCTCTGGTGCTGCCATTGCGCTGCTCTAACGAGATCAGCACGGCAGGAAAGAGGACGTTCTGGAAGGAGGGCTGCCGTTCTTTTTAAGAGAAGATGGTCAATGGTCATGCACTCATGCCCGATGATATCTAAATATTAAAAACACTCCTACGGCGTGACCCGTTGAAAACCCATAAATGACTCCGATACTCATCTCCATTTATTTATCTTTCTTTCCGCTTCCTATTTTGCCCTTTCGGCTCATGATGACTGAGAGGACAACTATTATCGGCTTGGTGCAGCGTGAAGCGTTACTGCTTCTATCGTTGCCAGCGTGTTTTTCATACCCATCGCTGTGCCGTTGTGATAAACGTCGCTGCCATCTGGGAGCAGTTCCTTAAATTATTTCAAGTTTAAACCAGATAAGGATCATGCGAATGGCCTCAGCTGTTTCGTCACCGAGACCAATAGTTGTCAAGAAGTCGGCGTGTATTGAGTCCTCCAGAGAAATCAGAGTTCTCAGTCCTCGTGTCGATAAATCTGGTAAAACCCTGGGAATAAAACTGCCCGCCATAAAAACACATGGCAAACGTTGCATCGCGAAAGCCATAAAACTTAACAACATCGCAGTAGCAGACAGTTGGCAATGTCATAAAAATGGCGTCTCTACGCACTGATAAACACCGCATTGGTCTGGAATGTCCTCCGATCAAGTTCTGTCAAACCTTGCCGCCGCCTCTCGTCACCCCACCGCGACCTCCCTATCGTCGACGACATCGTCGAGTGTTTCCGTCGCAGTCGATGAGACGGACCAGCTGCCGGCGGCCCCTCCGAATTGATCTGTTGTCGGCAGCGATGATACGGGCTGAGGGCGACGGGCTATGGGTGGTAGGCTGAGGGCTGAGGGCGACGGGCGACGGGCTATGGGTGGCGAGCTGAAGGTGGGGAGCGCAGGGCATCGGCCGGGGTGATAGGGGACAGAGGGACCGCCGGTCAACCGACGTGAATGTGTAGACCGGCGTAGATGAGCTTCTATTGAAGTGATGTAAGTGGTAAGTTCGATCAAATAAAGCTTGTGTGTTGTAGCTTGTGGATATGTGAGATAAGTTTCAGGCTGATCCGCGATCTGCATGCTCGTTTTTGAAGAGTCGTTCTAGCCGATTGGGCTAGATGACTTGACAACGGGTTTCGGTAGAAATTCTAAATCAACTTAGAATGCAAAAATAACTTTTCGAATAGGAAAGCAGATCAGCTGTTACGCCGTATGATTTTTTCCTTCAATTCGTTGTCTGGAGGCACATGCATTTCCACTGTCCACGGACGTGTGCTCGTGCGCTTCCCAGCTCGCTTTCCTCACCTCTCCCAGCCTGGTCCGTAGAAGGGTGTGACCTCCGCCACCAGCACCCCTGTCGTCGCCATCGCTCCAGCGCACACCACAGGCGCCGCGCGCTAATAGCCGGTGACGGCTCGCCGAGACGTGCTGTCGCCTCCGAGATGAGCCCCGGCTGCCGACGTGGCTCCGACGGTTCCGACGACGACGATGATGGTTTTCGACGGCGTCTGCCGAGGTAGCTACTACGGCTGGACGGTGGTGGAGGCGACGGCACTGCTTTGGCCTTTGAGACACAATGGTGTGAGAATCTGTTTCACTTCCCTAGTTGGTTGCTGTTCTCCGGTTTTCGACCGCTGATCACCGATTTCGACCGCTGATCATCGGTTTTCGACCGCCAGTCGCCGTTTTCGACCGCCTGGTTGTCGTCGGTTGTCGGTTGGCGCTACTCATTGGCTCCAATTCGGCCGGAATGTTCTCGTTTAGCTGTAATTAGGTACTTAAATGTTAACAGGTAGCGGTGAAGCAGTTTACGCTGTGGATGGCTTAAACTGAAATGTTTTGTAACTGATTACAACTGGCATTTCCTTATTGCTTCTCTTCAAGCCCTGCAAATCATGCCATATTCATAAGAAGAGGTTGCATGCACCTTTCGTGTAGGTATAATTTTTACCGGTAGGTACTGAGTTCCATCGTCCCGCTCCAATGAAGATTATAATAGCACGCAAGCCTTCAATCGTTCTTTACGCGAATTGCGGATCTGTGGTATAATCTTCCGCCGCCTAATCCAGTAGTATCGATGAAATTCTACGATTATTAGGCGGGCAGCCTTCTTCATTATACTAGTGGCCGCTCATCGAATAATTGTTCGACACTAACTTTTTCAGGCTTTGGTCAATTTAATTTAAAAGGCCGGGTACACATTGGCTAGATCAGCCATCATTAGGCTGGGTAACCTCGAATATGAGCTGGATCACTGCTCTGGTGAGCTCAGACGCTCGCCAGCTGTACCGTCTATCAGCTGTGTTGTAGCGTCACTCCGATTCCGTGTCGTGTGAAAAACTGCAACACTTGTGACAACGCTATATACGCCGCCAGCCACGCACTACATACATCAGACATTGCTCGCGATCTGGCCTCCGTTCTGCAGAAACGCGGACAAGTGCGTCGCCAGGCTCTGAGAGCGCACTTCGCATCAGTGCAGAATTCTCTGCGTTGTTGAACTCAGTCTGTGAGAAATGTCACCTCATTGAGATATCTCGTGCCGAGACAGACTGATGTCGTGCTGAGACAGCTCAGCCCCACGGCGATGGCTTATTTTTACGACCGGCGTGAGCAGCAATCGGTCGATCGCGCAGTTACGCAGCCGTGTACAAGTCTGGACCGTTTGTATTGAAGCCGCGCTCGGCTCGAGGAGTGGGGTGCACGACGGTTTTTGCCGCACCGCTCACCTGTCTCTCCTCGGCTCGGCTAGAGTCAGCCCGGCTGCCGACCCGCCTGTTGCGAGCCGGCGCCGCTGCCGATCACGCCTGCGGTGCGGCGTTTTTACCCGCTGACACAGCGTGCTGCCGCGGGCGTGCTGCTGCCGAGCTTTCAGGAGAGATCGTGGTGGGCCGTAGAGGGCCGTACCACGCCGTGGTGCGGGCGGACCGAGCACGGCCGGTACGGCCGCTACGGCACGGTATGGTGGGACGTGCTTACCACGGCGGGCACGCCCGCCACGCCGGGTGGTGGTTTACAGCACGTCTGGCTTGTGACGGTCCCGACAGCCACGGCTGCTTTGATAGCTTTGACAGCTCCGTCAGGGTTGGCCTCGATACACAGTGACATGCCTGGCCGTTTGGCGGTGACGGTCGCGTTTGTTCAGAGAATTGCAATGACTTGAGCTCAGAGCCTTAGGTCTCCAGCAATGGTGGCTCGTCTCTGGCTCCGGCGGTAGTGGATTTTGGTGGACTGCCACTGCTGGAGTGATCTATTCAATATAAACCGACCATTAGTATGACAGGGTCATGCCTGGCCCGTTTATGGAGAGCGCCGGTCCCTCGAAAATGTCGGCATTACCCGGCGCCTGAGTAGTTAACAGTCGGGCGGCGAAAGCTGAACGCTGGCGGTGTTTTCAATCATCTGGGACCGGCGCTGTGGTGCGCCATTGTTGTCTCACAGCGCCGAGCCCGCCGCGCGGAGCGCTAGTGGTGACGGCGCCGTGCCGGGATTTGATGAGCGAGGCGGGTGGCGACGCGTGGACCGCGTGAGGCTGAGACCGTCACCCTAACGCCTCCATCGCCGTCCCTGGCGGCTCTCAGCTGTCCCCGTCGCTCGCAGAAAGTGAGCCCTGCGTCCTCCCGGCCGTGTGCCCGTCTGCTCGTCTGCTCGTCTGTCTCGTCTGTCTCGCGGGTAAGACGCGGACGGTGAGGGGATCGCGAAGGTCGTTACGGCGCACCTTCTCGGACCGTTCCAGCCTTGACCGTCTGGGGCGGCGCGGAGCGGTGACACCCATCGCACTCCCACACAGGTGCCGAGTGGTGGGTAGGGGCGGCGGCAGGGTACCCCGAACGGACCGACCCGATACCGGCAGCCGGCAGTGGAGCCGTGCGGTTCCCCCAAACACAGCCGGCTGTCTGTCAGCCGTCCCGCGGCCCGTGTACCGGTGTCAGACACGCGGCATGTAGGTGCGTACCGGCGCAGGTGGGGTCCGCCCGCCGCCCCCGACGCACGGGCCGCCGGCCGGCCAGGGGTGGCCGACCAGTATGGTCCGCATTAGTCTGCGTTGCGCCCTCAATGCAGGTTTGCTGTGGATGGGGTGCAGTCTGCAGGTCGAACCAGAGCCGTTAAAACGCTGCCACTCCTTCCGTGACAACCCAGTTTCTTGAGATTACTCCTCGGATCTCCCTCTCATTCCCATCAAGTCTCGTAAAACGACCTACGATCGGCGGCCAATGCGGACATCGCCGATCCGTCTGGGTCCGGCCGGGCGGCCTGCGGCGTCAGCGGCGGCCGGCGCGGGTCGAACACCCCTGGCGGCGGCCGGCCGGCCTCGGCAGCCAGCGGGCGGCCGCGCCGTGGCGGCACTACGGCGCCGGAGTCGGTGCCGTCAGCGTCGGTCGTGCGTGGAGAGGGGGTCGAACGAGACGAGGTGCCGCGTGCCGCGCTGCTGGACTGTCTCAGACTGCCTGCGTCCCTCGCTGAGGGCTGGACGTGCACTGGTGATTCAAGTTTTTACTGCTACTACCATCGCTGCCGCCGTTGCTCCTGCACCGCCGTCGTGCCGTCTCATGATCGTGAGTTCTCACAGGGAGGCCCCGCGGGAGCACGGGGCGCGGATTACTGCTGATTTGGCGAGCGGGCGCCGGAGCCACCTGAGCCCACCGACCCTTATCGTGCTCCTTAGACAGCTGGGATCGAATTCCAGACGTCTGGTCGGCATGTTGCGAGTTGCGACCTCAGGGGTGTCTGGAAATACCGTACCCAAGGGAACTCGGTTCACAGGGGTGACCAGCATATCCGAGATAGATTTTGGGCACGTGGGTCTGGGATTTTATTGCCTACAACATCTGTGAACCTCTTGGATCTCCAGCGACTGAGAGCCAGTGCAGATGTGTCGGCCCTGGACTGATTGGTAGCTCAGAAATGGCGTCTCTCTCTCTCTCTCTCTCTCTCTCTCTCTCTCTCTCTCTCTCTCTCTCTCTCTCTCTCTCTCTCTCTCTCTCTCTCTCTCTCTCTCTCTCTCTCTCTCTCTCTCTCTCTCTCTCTGCCTCTCCCTCTCTCTCTCTCTCTGTGTCTCTTTCTCTCTGTCTGTCTTTCCCTCTCCCTCTCCCTCTCCCTGTTCTCTCTCTCTCTCTCCCTTTCCCTTTTATCCCTCTCTCTCCCTCCCTCTCTCTCTCTCTCTCTCTCTCTCTCTCTCTCTCTCTCTCTCTCTCTCTCTCTCTCGTTTCTCCCTCTCCCTCTTCTCTCTCTTGCTCCCTCTCTCTACCTCTCCCTCCCCTCCCTCCTTTCCTCTCTCTCTCTCTCACTCTCTCACTCTCTCTCTCTCTCCCTCCCCTCTCTCTCTCTCCCTCTCTCTCTCCCTCTCTCTGTCTCTGTCTCTGTCTGTCTCTCTCTTTCTCTCTCTCTCTCTCTCTCTCTCTCTCTCTCTCTCTCTCTCTCTCTCTCTCTCTCTCTCTCTCTCTCTCTCTCTCTCTCTCTCTCTCTCTCTCTCTCTCTCTCTCCCCCCGCCCTCGCGTGGCTGGTGTGTGGGTCGGCCGACTGACCTCGTCGCAGCGAGACCGTGCATTATGTCGGCTCTGGAGCGTCTTACGTGGGCCGGTCGCCAGCCTCCACGGCCGAGATGCGGAGAAGGAACTGATGAGAGTGTCTGTAGGGGAGGGGTGACGGAGTTCTGCCTATTGGGCTGCGTGCGGCTGTGGTCGGGATGGGCGGGGGGGGGGGGGGGAATGATGGGTGGTGGTGAGCTACAGGTGGTGACTCAAGCGGTTGATGCTCGAGCTAGAATGTGCTAACAGCTGCATAGAAATACGCATATTGCATGTGGAGAGAACCAAAGTCGGGCCTGCCATGGTCTGCCTCCACAGGTGGTTCGTTTGCAGCGGGAGCCATCCGGCCAGACTGCTTTGTTTGGTCGCTCATATCAGCGTCCGATGCTCATACCCCATATGGTCTCGGGTGGCACTGCCAGCTTCTAATCCGCACTAATCTGGACGATGTCCTCCTAAACGGTCCACACTCAGGACAGGTGCGATGTCCAAAGGTCTAGTCGCCGTTGATGATGGTAGCGACTAGCGGGTAGCTACCTGTGTTTAGCGGTATTTCCCCTCCTCACTGCGTAGCTGGTTCCAGAACCGACCCGACCCCGTCCCGGTGGGATGCCGGATGACTCACCTGAGAACTGCCGCGCAATCGGCGGATTACTCCCCGAAGGCGGTGATTCGACTGGATGTTGGATTGTCGTACAGTGGTGATTACTCTGTGAATCGCGCGTAACACGTCAATGTATTGGTGCACCAGTGTTCGCGATCTAGCAGCAACAATTGCCAGCTTGGTGACCGGATCTCGATCTGATCGGACTCGGTGAAAACGCTACAGTGGCGGTGACGATGGTCGCTGCCAAATTTGGAATCACATTACTTCTGCCTTATTAATCCTTTTCTTGCCTCGCCTTCATTCATTAACCGTACTCTTTTTTTTTGCCTTATTAACTCAATCTTTCTCTTAAAACATTCCTTTTCCGGACTCACATCAATAAAGTCGCGCTTACCTTGAGCAATTTCTGACCTTGATGACGATGTTCCAACAGACCCGCCCCCGACCACCCTTACCTGTCGCCCCAGGTCATCACCACCCCTCTCAGCACATCCCGGTGTGCTCCGTCGCCGCCGACGTTCTCCCGTCGCCGTCGACGTTCTGTTTGGGCCGTCGGACTCGACGGGCGGCCCGCCCGCCGGGAATCGATGTTTGTTTTCGCTTCTCGTCCCGGCCGACACCGGGCTGGTGGACCGAGTCTTTACGACCTGGCCACGGACGGCCCGTCCCCTGGGAATCGCGGAGGGGCGGGGCCGAAAGATAGGCGTGGTGTGTGGGAGAGGGGCGGGGCTGAAAAATGGGTGTGGTGCATGGGACAGACGTGTTTCCGTTACCTTCGTCAAAAGATTAACATGGATGAGATCGATGGATGGATGCATGTGTACTTTTTGATATACATACTGACTACACTGGTGTGATATTCTTTCAGCTGTTTGACAATCGCTCAATTCATTTGTATGATTCTCCCTTATTTGCTGTGAATCACAATTCATTTGTATGATTCTCCCTTATTTGTTGTGAATCACAACGTCTAATGAAGCTCTTAATCATTCATTCACTCGATTCACGGCCTATAACACTTTCAGCTCATTTAATCCTTGCCCGGTTTACCGGTGACTGTTCACTGTCCAGTGTTCAGCATCCCTCAGCTCGTTTGTTTTGCTGGGTTAGGCATCAGTAACCCACAGACCATAGCCCAACTTGTACATGTCCCCTTACATGTACCGATGTCGGTGGGCTCAGGTTTCCAGTACGCTCGTATTGGTTCGCTGTGTGGAATGTGCCCAGAACTGCGCTCCACTCCGCACTGGCGCTCATTGTGACGATCGAACACCAGTGTGTACTTGCTATTGTTGACCTTGGAAGAAGAGGTGCACCTTTATGCTCTACTTAGTGCCCCGTCGTAAACTCTTTTACTTTGGCAACGGCTCGAGAAAAGCATTGTTTGTGAAAGAATACTGCATCTTTTGTGGTCCATGGCATATAACTTGTAACAGTTTATGGACCAGAAGGTACGAACACTCATGAAAGCTAAACTGGATGACATAACGCGGCTTTTATCTTTAAAATGTAAAGAATGTTAAATAAGGGGTCTATTCAAGCAAAGCATACGCTTTGGTGCACCCTTGTTTACGTTGTTGATGCCGGAAATTGCAAGATCGGGGTTGATGATACATTTGTAGGCATTGTTGATAGTTATAGTAAGTCTGGAATATCATCATGACAGCACGTCTGGTAGGACAGAATTGTTACGGTTCACAAACTTTTGTACAAAAGGCTAGTGAACGGTGGGCTTTGGTGCAATGGAACATGGCTTTATGCGCTTTGGATCCTGGGTTCATCTATCCCATTGTGCTCATTACTCCACTTTCGGCCATTGTGAAGTTCTTTTTTCATGATAATTGGCAGTCGATTTTATAGGAACAATGCGGTTCCTCATCTGTTCACGAGATTGGAACTGTGACGAGTGTATTGTGCATTGTGCAAGTTGCAACTCGAGGGGCACTTTGCCCATCTCATGAGTTATTGTTTCGTATAAGTTTTGCTACCTTAGCTAATACGAAAATAGAAGTATCTTGAGGGTGATCATGATTATCTGTCTGAAGGGCATTTGTGATCCACATATGTTTAGGTCTCCGTTTCCGTCGGTTGTCTGCGTCCGTGAAATATGAATTATGGAGTCCGTCAGTGGGCGAGATCTGGATTCCTGGAGCCATTGCAAGGCGCTGTAAAGCGATTTGACGAGAAAATAGCATGGTGCCATGGTAACTCGGTAGATTTCACTTAACTGATCTCACTATTTATTTCACATTCAGGTCTGATTGCATACATTTTAATGCATTCTTGCCTTGTCGACTGTAATTCGTCTTGAAATTGTTGTTCATTTTCAGTTCTAAGAGTAAGAGACAAGAGGTGCATCTAAAAGCTTTCAATCTGTGCAGTCAACTATGGAAAGCTTTCTCTTGCTTCATCTTCCCTATCAGGTATTTCCGAGCGTCAAATTCGAGTTCGAGTGTATGGTATTTTTCTGAATGATTGCTATGTCTTACACTGAAAGAAAAAATGACACCAAATGGGGGGTAGGGTGACTCTGCCAAAAAGTCCGCCCCACGGGGGTGTCAAACAAACTCTCTTTTGGGGCATCA
The DNA here is from genome assembly GCF_019059575.1 of Amphibalanus amphitrite. Taxonomy (NCBI): domain Eukaryota; kingdom Metazoa; phylum Arthropoda; class Thecostraca; order Balanomorpha; family Balanidae; genus Amphibalanus; species Amphibalanus amphitrite. Next base: position 21,678 of record NW_024882889.1, read on the forward strand.
TAACACCGTAATATGGTGTCCGTGAACGCCGTTTATTGGCGTACATGGACTCTTGATTTCGGAGTTTGGATGCCCCAAAAGAGAGTTTTTTGACACCCCTGTGGGGCGGACTTTTTGGCATGTCACCATAAATAGAGTCGCGACTCCCCTTAGGACTCTTTCTTTTGGGGTAATGATGCCCCAAAAGAGGGTATTTTGACACTCCTATGGGGCGGACTTTTTGGCATATTACCTTAAATGGAGTCATAGCTCTCTTGAATTACCCCCTACCGAGGTGCAAATGACACTTTTCTGGAGTGTTATCTTCCTAAAGGTGTCAAATATCCCTACGCGCGACGCGCTTCAGCAGAACCGTCTTATTTGGTGTTTCACCATTCTTCAGCGAAACAGCAATCCACGGTGCCGCCATTCACTGTTGTCACCGTGACATGTATAGATGTATTCCATTTCCATCATATCTTGAGAAATTCCAAAGTATTCTTCTCGGAAGATCTCTAGATATGACTTCAATGTCCACATCCGGTCTGCAAACTTTGATTTGACTCCAAGATTGGAATCTAATCAGTATAACCACGCACATTTTGTTTGTTTTTGTTTTGTTGGGTTAGGCCCTTTCGGTCGACAAGACCATTGCAGAGCCGGGAGGATGATAGGAATTAGGGGGAGACATTGGTCTGGGCAGGCATCCTAGTGAGTCGCCGGGGCTGAGCCCGTCCGAAGACAGGCCACCCAGCCCCAAGGCACTCACTGCACCCGGCTACGGGGTGCGCTCCCTCGGGAGCAGCGGTGCCGCTCCAAGGGAGCAGCCCGCATGAGATAAAGTTGCCTGTCCAGCCCGGAAGGGGGTGGCGGTGTGGAGGAGAAGGATTTCAGTATCCTGAGGATAGAAGCACGGATAGGTGACCACGCACATGCAAGTATTATGCTTTATTATATACAACATGAATCTTTTCACCGAGTTTTAGCCGTCAAAGCATTACCACACAATCATCTTACATCATACAGAAGTTGTGATGGGCCAGTCCTAAATCTCAAACTGCCAAACTGATGAAAATGATGAAAGAAAGACAAGGTACGTCAAACCTACAGACAAAAAGCGGAAAGTTCGACGCAAAAAAGACTGTCACAATCAGCGACATCTATGAGAAAAAGTAAAACTTTCAGTACCAGCACGATAGCAGTGCCACCTATATAACATCCGTTTAAAGGAGTCGTAGAGGAGTCTGAAACCTTAAATAGGGAGTATACTTTTTCTGTTAGAGTTTAACGTTCCCGTAATGTAACGTCACACTTTTGTTAGAGGGACATATCTTCAGCGAGGTATTTAGTCGTAGTTCTTTAAAAGAAAGCCGTACATCAATGGAAATTTGCAAAAGGGAGTGGTAGATCATGAGGGATCATTCAACAGGGAGTCGTACACCTTCAAAAGCGAGTCATACCTATATGTAAACTATATATAGGCGTCGTACATATCTTAAAAGAAAATCGTACCTAACTCAAAAGGGATTCGCACATTTCCAAAAAGGAGTTGCGCCTCTCGAAAAGGGAGTTGCACATTTTTAGGGCGAGTCGCACATGTTAAAAAGGGAGTCACTCATTTTCAAACGAGAGTCACACAGTTTCAAAAGGGAATCACTTATTCTCCAAAGGTAGTCACCTACGTTCAAAAGAGAGTCATCCTTCTTTGATGAGGAGTCAGATATTTTGGCAAGAGAGTAAAGCACCTTTTATGGGAGTCAAATGTGTAAAAGGAGTCTCGACTCCATGTTAAGTGATGCAATAACGTAGAGTCAAGACACCTCATTTTAACTTGACTCTCATAAAGGGGTGTCTTACTCCCTTGCTAAGATGCACGACTCCCTTTCAAAGATAGCCAACTCCCCAACAAAGGCGTCAACTATTGCCGTTTTGGTGTCGGACACCCTCGCAGAGCTCACTGATCCGATTTAAGGGTGTCATGACCCTCTCAGGAGGACACCATATTTTGGCTTCGTCGGAAACCGACGCCAAACGATGGGGTCAATGACCATACATTTTGGAGTCGGACACCAAAATCTAAGCACTCAGACTCTAAAACATGGAGTCGTCGTAGAGGTGGGGTGTCAAAATTTTTATCAGTGTAGAGGTGAAAAGACGCATGACAAACGCGGAATCTACGTGCGCCTACCAATATGATTAGTTTTGTAATTCAGTAACACCTTGCCTCTTTTTGATAGTCCCACCAGTCACCACAACCATGGGCTTTTGTTGATCGAACCTGGCCGAGATGTCTGTTAATAATTTTGCATAAGCGAAGTCTCAAAAGTTTGACTCTCTGCACAAACCGTTTATGAGTTATGATCTAAAATGCGCCAGTGCTCTGCAGTGCCCCGCTTTTTAAACGGAAATGTAGATTATGAAATTGTGATTTTAATTAATGGTCGGATGTACAGACTGCTGAGAGGTAGACAATAATATAAGCTCAGCTTGTCCTGTAAGTCATTTTTTTGAGCATCTGGTGACTGGTGTGAACCGTATGGGGTATGATGATTTTTTTTTGTTTCATTTCCTCAGGCTGTTGGACGCTTTTCATTTGCCATATGACCTGCTCGGTCCCCTGCATCCTAGTGTATTCATCACACCCCTTCCTTCCCCCACCCCACCACCTTCTCCCCATACCGGTGCGTGACTTCCGGCCGCAGCTCACGTCTCGCCGGGTAACTTCCGGTCGTCTATTTCCGCACTACCTGTCTGTGGGTGTCCCGCGGGGCCACCGCCGGGGGCCGGGGCTGGGGTCGCGGGGCGGAGACCAGAACCTCCATTGGCCTCCCACGGAGCACAGAGCGCTCTCAGAGACGCTACCCTCCTGTGTGTTTGTGAGTGTGATGAGTGAGCCGGGCTGGGGCTCACAGGTCAGACATACAGAGGGGAGGGGGGAAGGGAGAAGGATCTACCGGGACAAACATACGGCGGAGGGAGGGGACCAGGCTTACCTGGGGTAAATTTGGGACACGTTGGGACGAGGTGACTGGCACAGCGACGTGGAATCTGATGGATGTGGGCAGGGCTGCGGAGTCGGAGTCGGAGTCGGAGTCGGAGTCGGAGTCGGTCGGAGTCGACAGTTGTGACCGGAGTCGGAGTCGGAGTCGGAGTCGATTTTAGAAAACCGAGCCGGAGTCGGAGTCGGAGTCACCGAAAATCTGTCGACTCCGCACTCCGCAGCCCTGCTAGGTCTGCGGAGTCGGAGTCGGGAGTTGGAGTCGGTCGGAGTCGACAATTCTGCCCGGAGTCGGAGTCGGAGTCGGAGCTGGTTTTTGAAAGCCGTAGTCGGAGTCGGAGTCGGAGTCGCCGAAAATCAATCGACTCCGCAGCCCTGGATGTGGGTATTCAGGTGCACATACGAGTCTCCGACGCACCGAGGAAGTTCTGCACCCATATAACTGCCGCACGTCTCTGATTGATAAGTATGTGACTGAGCTTGGCAAACATGCTATCATGTTGTCATCCTCGTCAATATCATCGTAGGTGTATTTTATCAAGCAAAACATAACCGATGCAATGAAGAAAGTAACACCAACTGAAAAACTGCCAAACAGCACAAAGTAATTGCAAAAAGAAAATGTATGTCATCATAGGCGCATCGTGACCAGCGCATTTCACAGTGATCAACACAAGCACTGCAGCAAACACGCTTCTCAACTAATCAACAGACGGCTCGGCATAAACCCCACGCGCATCAACCGTGAGACAACGTCTTTGGCACCGCCTGAAATCAACAGAACCGCGTTCCCTTTGCATAGTCGTCGTGATGAGCGGCAACACCCCTTTGTGCGGCGCCCGTGGCAAAAAGTGTTGTCCCTTCTCTCACAGCCATCCGGATGACTTGCGACTTTGCGCTGCTGCGTCTTGTCGTTTGGTACTGGGTCTTCAATTGGTAGATGGAGGTAGGGTCGCACTGGAATGGGCTCGGAATGATGCCGGAATGGCCGTGGAGTGCATGCCGTAATATGGTATAGGGGTGGATCAGTGGAACAAGAACCAGCCCGATGTTCTCGTTATTCGAGTCAGCAGCAAAGAGAACCTTCTTTTTTATTCGAACAAACTGCAGAAACGGCTTCCCGTTGCATGCAAGCCAGCTACAAAGGGTTCTTCCTGTTTTATTCGAGTCAACCGAACTAAAGAGAGTCGTCTCTTCTGTTACATTTGAGCCACCTGTAGAATACCTCCTGTTGCAGTCATCTGCAATGTACCTCCCGCTGCAGCCTGCCCAGCTGTCAGGTACCAGGTACCTCCCTCTGCCTCCTGCCCAGCTGCATTGGGTACCTTCCGTTGCAGCCTATTCCAGCTGCAGAGAACACCTCCCGTTGCAGCCCGTCCCAGCTGCAGGGAGTACTCTCCCGTTGCAGCCTGCCCAGCTGCAGGGAGCGATGACGCGGCATCGGCGCACCTCACCTTTGCTGACCACAGCACCACCGGCGATCTGCCGCGTGCCTCGGCGGGGGCGGGGTCGACTTAGTGCACCGCCCCCGGTCACGGCATGTTTGCAAGGTGGATTGAGGCGCCGTGCAACGCGCAGAGCAAGACGGACGTGGCAGGGGGATGGGGCTGCAGGTGAGATTGGATTCCGCCGGGATTAGGATTGTTTGGCGATGGAAGTGCAGGTGGATTGGGTTCGTTTTGCAGGTGGCTTGGGTTATCACTGATATGAACTATCTTCAATCGCTTTGTTTTGTGACTTATGATTGTAGGTATGCATTTTACATACGGCTTTTTGACAGTATTCGAGAATCGAGAAGCCTTTCCGCTTTATCGGTGGCTTTCACAATCTGACAATATGATGCATCTTGAAGTTGAGCGTCTTACAAGGCCCATCATTTGCGACAGAGCGGCTGATTATTAGAAATCGACCACAACACCCAAATACGGTTCAATCGGAAACCATTTCTCTCAGAATGTTGGGCGGTGCTGACTCCAGGCTTGCTCGGTATTGGGCTGCGGGGGAGTGTCTTCCGTACTCGTCATGATCGTTTGATGACTTTTGTTGGCTTTTTGTTGGCGTGCCACGCGTAGGCTGAGGGCGTGACTTCAATGTCTGTCATCGGGCATCGATTTTTGCGACAACTCCCGCTGCATTTGGTCGAGACAGTGAGCGAACAGGTGGTGTGCTTTTATCGTTTTGAGAGGGAAGGATACTAGCTGTCACGGCCGTGGATTGAGTGCATTTTCTCTCGGCTGTCGCGCTTGATTCCGTGCTGTTATGAGAACTGACAGCAGTGGTGACCAGAGTGCATTTCTTTTCAATTTGCATTATGACATCTCTGCTGCATCATGCCCCTGATCAGTCCGCCCCCGACTAAATTGACGACGGTTGCCAGGATTCGTTGAAGTCTGACGTCACTATACCCCTTGTTACGTCACCTACATCATCTCACAGTGACGCGGTGATTCCGCTAGTGACGCGGTGATTCCATTTGACCGGAGTGCCGCCTGACTCGAGGTCGGTCGGCTGGCTACCCGTCCTGGAATTTCCTGACGATGACATGGTCAGAAGGTGCGATGACTGGTCAGAAGGTGCGCGCAACCGGAGGCCGCACCTCCGCTCATTTCCTCTGATGACTACGCCTTCATACCTGCCTGCTTCAATCGCTTAGTCTAGTCAGTTTGGAAAGTTCCTTGGTTATTTTCACGCATCCTTACTGTGTAGTGTGTAGCCATATTACGGCGTAGCTTTCATATGCGCGTTGCGTGCTCACGCGTCGCTGTGGCTGGTCTTCCCGCATTCCTGTCACGTGGCAGCTCCCTAGTGGCTCTGTGGTGACTGTGCCTGTGCCAGTGACTGTGCCTGTCCGCTGCAGACTTTTTGTGCGAATGGCGCAGCTCTTCCGTGTCTCTGTGACACCCCTGTCGCGTCTCGATGGCCCAGGTGGGCCTCCCTTGGTGCAGCCTTGCCGTGTGTGTCGGACTGTTTGGTGCCAGGTGCGCCGTCGGTAAGTGTAGCCTGCGGCCTGTCGTCGCGCGGACGGGGCGGAGTGCGGGCTCCGCCCGGCAGCGCTCCGCCCGGCACTGTCTGCCGATATTGTGTCCCCGGGGGCTGCACGCCTACGTTTGTCTGCCGCTGCACCTACCTGGCTGGACCCGCCCTCGCTGCTAGGCTCGGTCAGGGTCTGCGGGGCTTAAGCTGTGCTGAGGACCGGTTAGTTAGGAGTGGCGTGGTGCAAGCATGTCTGATGTCATTACATAGCCACCGGCGACCGTGCTGAGAATGGTGACGGCAGTTCGTCGTTTGCTCTGCCTGAACTGTCCGGCCCTCCCACCGTGCGTTTGTGTCATAGGCCACCTATCGCCGACTGGCGGCGGCTGTCAGTTTCAGCCGTCCGCTCAGAGATGGCGCTAGCTGTACCTGCTCCGCCGGTCCGCCGCCCTGCCTCCACCGCCCGCGTCTGCAGCGTGCAGAGGGGACCCTGGGAGGCTGACGGGCGGCGCTGCAGCCCCTTTACGGCCTGGTTGATGGCTCTGCTGGCGACGGGAGATGTCTGGAGACGTGCAAGGCACGACCCAGCTACGCCCCTCCCCGCCGAGACCGCCATTTTAGACGTGCTCGACGCCCCGGTGGTGGTACGCCCCTCCTGGCTGCCGGGCCGCGGTTACAGCCGCCGTATGCCCCCTGACTCGGCTACGTTACCCCTCTTGAGGCGGTGTATGACTGCTAGGTGACTGGGGACGGGAGGCTGATGAAACGGGGGTGAGAGGTTGTTGGGACGGGAGTGGGACGGTAGGGCTGAAGGACTCGCTCAGCCTTTTTTGTACTTTGGAGCGGTACCGAATGAGGAATGTCTACGAAGTGGGTCAGGGATGAACCGGCTCGGCGGAATGCCGGTTGTCGATTCCTCGCTAAATCCGCAGAAATGCGTCTGGTTCTCCTTACGACTTAGATACATCGCTAGAATACCAGGGACGCTTTGCGGAGTGGGTTAGTTTGCTGAAAATACCAGCCGGCTATAACAAGCATTCATCGGATCAACAGTATGTCGGTACACGTCTGGCCTTGTTTCTCTTGGGTTTAATGATATCATCGGCATTGTGCTGTAGATCAATGGTCGCACCAAAAGCGGTGTCATTGGGTGGTGGGGCAAGTTTTGCACGGGGCCTTTTTGCACGCGACTGCTTGAATGAACGTGGGAGGGGTGTCGTGGGCTGACCAATTGTATGCTAACAGCTGCGCGGTGACATCACCTGTCGGTCTCCCGTCGGTGGTCGTGAACAGAGTCGCTTACCTTGCAGGGTCTCTGATGGCAGCTCAATCGAAATGTCATTTTATCTCCATGAATGGACGGTAACTGTATCTGTTCAAGCCCTCAGGTGGGGTATATTTGGGGAAAGATATCGCTGTACCATGCCATGTCATTTGAAGCGCTAACATTTCCTAGGCATCTGTAAAACAGTTGCTATAAACCCCCGGTACAGCTGGGTCCCGGCTGTAACGCTCTCGCCCGGGCGATGTGCTCTTCGAGCTATCGATGACATCAACTCTTCTATTGCTACTCCAACTTAACAACGCTTACCTGATGCAGTTGTGCGTCGTTTTTGTTTGCTGCGCGATCGCGTCACTTTCGTCACAGCCGCGTCATCTCTGAACAGCGCCGCGTCATCGGTGGCGATCGAGCGACATCGAGCGGCGCTCGGCGCGCCACAATCGGCTCAAAATAAGTAATGGAGAACCTCATTCTGTGCAGCCAGTTGCCGGATGCGATATATTGCCGCCGTATTTGACGGCAGTCGTCCATAGGCCGTGCGACGTCCGTCAAATATTGGACGCGCTGCCCAGTCGCCGTAGAGCGCTCGGTAATTTTCGGGATTTGACGCCAGGGTCGTGCCGCCGGGGCGGGGGCGGGGGCGGGCGCTCTGTCGTGCCGAACGGTGAGATCATCGATGATTTCCATATGGGCTGCGCCGCTGCACTGGTCCGGATTCGGCCGAGCCCCTCGTCATGGCTGATTGATGGCCAACCGGGCGTGTGTGGAGGCTCCCAGGCGAGATTTTATCAGGCCTGCTGCTTGAGGATTTTAGTCCGCTAATTCCGCCTGTAATATCTGTGAAAGAGTTTTGAAATGCTAATCAAAGTATGTTATTGAGTTTAATATGGTATACTAATTAACTGCTATCTACATCCCGCCGCAATGTTTTTACGAATTGTTTTGTCTCAGTTTGTCTCGATTCACATAGCAATGGAACATTTGCGGTACCTACCTAAAAAAGAAACCTTTATCTTAAAAAAAAAAACATTTACCTACTGACAGGGCTATACTGTCTGCGCCAGTATCGTCACCAGCACATCATCCCTTCGGCCTTCACTGCGCCGCGCCGCGCCATGTGCCGCACTGCGCCAGGATGGCCGTCGGCGCGGCTATTCGCGCCACCGATGCCGCCATATGTCCGCCAGGCTTCCTTCAGCGCGCGAGTGATGTGGCCAATCGGGGTCGAGCGCACATCGGCCCTGATTCCGGCCATAAACGCCGCATTCATCACACCAGCCCGAGCCGTCCTCCCCTGCCGCCCGGCCCCAGCCTGGTCCCATGGGACCCCGACCGAACGACCCGCCCACCCCACCCCAACCCAGCCACCGGCCGCCCGCTGCTCCGGTCGTCCCTGGTCCCATTTCGGTAATGTCCCGCTTCGTCTCTGTGGATTTCCAGACGCCACTGGCCCTCAGGTGGTCTGAATATCGTCCGGCGATGCGTGACTCGGACAGTCGTGCTCCAGGTGGTTGATTTTTTTAGGGATGCGTGGTTGGGACGGTCGAGGTCCGTCCGTCCCTGAATTGGTGTCAGACCGAACACGGCAATGAGGGGAGGGAACTCAGACCTAGGCCGACCCTGTTTTCAAACACCTACCAGAGTCCGCACCCGAGCTTGAATTTGTGATCTTCGTTTATGATTTCTCGAAATAAGGACGATCATTGGGTGCGCATTGGACCGACGAGGCTCGTTGTTGCCCTCGTGGTCTAGACTAACAGGTTTGCCACGGCTTCATCAAATTTGGATGCATTCTGGGTAGATATTACTTGGCCATTAGGTCCCATGTTCACTGTTCAATATTCATCGTCGAGCCGGTCTAGCGCTTATTTTCGGATAATGGTATCGCTCCCAGCTCATGGATTATGTTTACCGTCTTGGGAAACTCTTGAATATTTACACAGTCGAACGTTCAGGATACAGTTTCGGTGGCTGACGGCAGGTTTAGCTTCGCTCAGGCTTTTATTACTGGGTCCCTAGGAATACCTCTTGTGTGGCTCGCACAGACTCTTGGTTAATTGAGCGCACTATTGTCTAGCGATTGCTATCGATTTGCCTTATTTCCTCTCATGTACCTATTCAAGTAATTGAGCAATAATATGAAATGCTTATCTTACTCTTGGATTTATGTGTATATGTTGTACTCTATCCTATTACCACAATGCAGGACAGCATCCACCCTTCGGTCTCTGTCTCGGTGGTCCATTCAGTCTGCCCGTGCCGTCCCGTTTATCCCATGTCATCCCGTTCAGTCTGCCCGTCCCATCCCGTTTATCCCATGTCATCCCGTTCAGTCTGCCCGTGCCATCCCGTTTATCCCATTCATCCCGTTCAGTCCGTGTCATCCCGTTCGGCCCGGTGTGATCCGGTGCGATCCCCTGCGACGTCCGTCGGTCGTCGTCTCCGGCCCGGTGAGGGATCGTCGCCGCCGACGGGGGATCGTCGCCGCCGACGGGGCTGGCGCTCGGCGGCCGGGAGGGGAGCGGTTCGTCTCACCTGTATCGACCGGGCCTGCAGGGAGGCCACCCGACTCCGGTCCGAGTCTCCGGAGCGGAGGGGCGGACTCGGGCGGCACAGGAGTGCTAAAGGACGGGAAGAAGCTGCGTCTATGGTCATTGGTCACCAGAGCTGGGAGTGCTAATAGCGTGCACATAAACGTGATGGAATGGCTATTGATTAACTGGAAAAAAAACATGGGTGACTGAAGAGTGAAAATGAAACAATTCTGTCATTGTTTAGGGGAAAATAATTGGCGCGGGGTTGTGATGCTGTAAATTGTTGTCCTTGTGTTTTCTCCACGTATGCCTCCTCAAGCACTCCTACTCACGATATCCTTCAAGGTCAATCTTTTATTGCGTCTACTCTCCTAAGACCCTGCTCCTATTTTACCCTGCCCCTTTCTTTCTTGAGCTCATCCCTCCCATTCCTGGTAAGTCACAGCTCGTCGTCCTGGTATGGCGATTTTGATGTGTCTGGCGGCCAGACCTAACAACGGTGTTATTTTTTGTTATCTCATATACACCAAGAATGTTATATACTTTGTATGCGCAATACTGATTACGGAGCGAGCGAAGCGAGCGTAGTCTTTCCTTAGATTAACGGAAATTTCTGAGCATGAGCGGCCGGCCGTGCGGACGCTTTTGCGAGGCTTATATCTCAGCAACCACTTGACCGATTTACACGCGGTAATTTTTGTAGGGTAGCTTCATTCCTTCTACCAAGTATTGGACTATTCCCGATGCATGTGGGTGACCCCTTATGCACGTGCCACGTGCAAAACGAAGAGGTGTCAGTTTTGTAATTGTTGCAATATCTCGGTAACTACTTGGCCGATTGCGCTGAAAGTTGGCATGTAGGTAGGCACCCACTAGGCACTGCATATCCATGTGCCAGAGTTGGGGTGCTGCTGCACGTGCGCACGTGCAGGGGTCGTCTCCAGATCTCGAGAACGGCTGGACCGATGGCGCTCAAATTTGGTAAACGGTTAGGGACCAGTTAGTAGGGTGCCGTGCACAAGTCAGTTGGGACCCTTTCTGCACGTGCGCACGTGCAGGGTGCCGCTCCCAGATCTCGAGAACGGCTGGGCCGATTGTGCTCAAATTTGGCACATCGCTAGAGACGGGTTAGTAGGGTGCCGTGCACAAGTCAGTTGGAGGTACCCCCTCGAAATTTCGCACGTGCAAGGCCCACCCTCTCGCTCGCTCCGTTAGTCGCCCCAAAAGGCGTTATACTGGTATCAATTGCTGATAATGATGAAATGTCCGCTTCCTTCTCTCTCACACCTGGCCTCCCGTCTGTCCGTCCGTCCGTCCGTCTGTCGGTCTGTCTGCCCCAGTCCCAGTCCCTGTCCCAGTCCCAGTCCCAGTCCCAGTCCCAGTCCCAGTCCCAGTCCCAGTCCCAGTCCCTGTCCCAGTCCCAGTATCAGTCCCAGTCCCAGTCCCAGTCCCTGTCCCAGCCCCAGTCCCTGTCCCAGTATCAGTCCATGTCCCAGTCCATGTCCCAGTCCCAGTCCCTGTCCCAGTCCCAGTCCCAGTCCCAGTCCCAGTCCCTGTCCCAGTCCCTGTCCCAGTCCCAGTCTCAGTCCCTGTCCCTGTCCCAGTCCCTGTCCCAGTCCCAGTCCTCCCAGTCCCCATGTCGCTGTCCCAGTCCCTGTCCCAGTCCCAGTCCCTGTCCCTGTCACAGTCCCTGTCACAGTCCCTGTCCCAGTCCCAGTCCCAGTTCCAGTCCCAGTTCCAGTCCCAGTCCCAGTCCCCATGTCCCAGTCCCTGTCCCAGTCGCTATTCGTCCGTCCGATCCGCGGGGTTACCGGTCGGTCACCAATGAGGCTGCGGTGTTTCATTGCAGCCAATCGCGGACCGGTGTGACGCTCCGGTGTCGGTATCGACATGTCGATCGATGACACCTAATTGTAGAAATCCTGATCAATGGGAGAGATCCTGATCAATGGAATCTAATGGCAGATATCCTTATCTATGAGGGAGATTCTGATCACTGGCACCTGATGACAGGGATCCTAATGAATGAGGAAGATCCTTATCAATGAAGGAGATCCTTATCAATAACTTTTAATGACAGATAACCTAATCAATGGCACCCAATGGCAAATATCCCGATTAATGGCGTCCAGTGGGAGATATCCTGATCTGTGATATTGGATGGAGAGATCACGATCAATGACATGGTGTTATTAATCCTGATCAATGAAAGATATAGGTAGGTATGTATTTATCAATGGCATCTAGTGGAAAATACATATTGAGATAATAATGCACTAACCAAGAGATCTCGATCATATCAATCAATACTGCCTAATCCGAGAACTCTTGAATCTGATTTGCCAAGACTTCTGTTGAAGTCAGTCATATCCGATAAAATGATGACAATCATTTATGAACGTCACGGAGTTTAGGAGCTGTTGACGCTATTGCTCCTTTTTTAGAATCGTTAGTTGCTTATCTTTGTTATTTTCGTAGGTTATTTATCCGGTATATAGACCGTAACGCTTCGTAATGCATATGCGATGCATCAGTTTACAAGCATAATATGCGAAACGTGTTACCTCTTGGAAAAAGCCTCGAATGTAAACGTATTACCATTTCCATAAGGGGTCCATTAGAGCGTCCCAATCATACCTTATTTACGATGCGGCCGCCTCGATCTGTGTTATTGTTTACTGCCGGCCGTTTACCGCTGGTACATACATATGTGAGTACCCGGACGGGCGGCCGTACTCGTGTTTTATTAACGGACTGCGCCATGTTACGAGGGCTCCCCAGGGAGGGGAGGCGCGAAGTGCTGTCCTGCGCCCGACGTATGACCGAGTGGGCGCCGCCCGTATCGGTCACAGAACTGTTGCATATTTGACGCGCCGCATTGGTCGCCAGTGGCACAGCGAGGGGTGATGGACGCAATGCGTCAATATTATCGGGCTCAGTGGAATTGCGCTATTAAATGTGGTCCGCGGTGTGTACGTTATTTTGCTTGGCGATCGAAGGATAGTGGTATTATTGTTTTATATCCTGGGATGTTCAATGTTCATAGTTACCCTGGAAAAGCTAAAATGGCGCTTATTGCCGTCGTTTTAAAATTACAATTTATGCGGAAGCATATAACGTTGTACCTACACGAGCTGATGGCTGATATTCTCTTCTGTGATGTTGTTCAAAGTAGGGACCCCTCAGTTCCAATTTTATTAGATTAATTTCCAGTCCTTGCTGCTGGGTCTGAATTAGCACTCTGGGGCTCCCGACTGACAAACTAATGAGATAACAAGCCAGGCAGCAGACCGGAATACAAGCAAGCCTTAGGTGAGCGCCTGTGGCTAAATCCACTCGCGTCAATACCCTGACGCTGAGATAAGCTTCAGTGAGTCATTTTCGAGTCCACTCGCTGGTTTATGCTGCCAACGTTATGATGTGATTTTCTATATGATATTCTTACACCTGTTGTGCGATTTTTACATCTAGCTTGACATCAGACTAGCATCGTCATCACAATTCACAAACAAAATGATCTCTCCCATCTTCCTGCTGTGAATCTTAGAAGCCAAGTTAGTCAACATAACTCGCCCAGGCCACCATATTCCGCTATCCTCTCGAACCACGCCTATCGCCTACCGCCCTGACGGTCCACCGTCCACCGCCCCCGCCCCCGCCTGCCTCCCACCGCCCACCGTCCACCTTCAACCACCCACATCCCACCACTGCACCGCCCACCGCCCACCGCCCTAGCCGCCCGGGTCTCCCAGAGATTGCACCTGTCTGCCGGACGGACGAGCCAGCCGCGTGCCTTGCAAGCCGAGCGGCTGTGGCGCGCGTGTCCCGAATGAGGCCCGTGACGCGTGCCGTGGCTGCCTCCGGACCGGACCAGCGCAATGTTAGTCGCGACGAGGGCTGTCGTGGTCGACGGGAGGGCTGGTGCGACCTGTGGGGAGAGGACGCCAGGTTGGAGTGACTGTTGTGGGCTGCTCGAGGGACGGTCTAGATCATCGATATATGACATCATAACCTCAGCTCGAATACATACTATTAGCATTCATTTGGGTGTTTTTTCATGTGCAGTTTCGGGTACAATTATAATTTTCGGTGCTTTTTGTAATTATATGTAAAGGCTGAGATGGTCTGGATCATTTTGCAATTCTGTGTAACGCTTTTATAGTTACATTCAGCAAAACACATTTCCGATAAATGAAAAACACTTTGCCCCGCGGTAGGATGCACGGAGTATATCTTTTCTAACCTTGTTTTTCGAAGCGAAGTGGACTCGAGAGTATCATTCCAGGCACACTCGCGCTGCGTTACGGACTATGTTTGGCCCGACGCGCGTATGTATACTTCAGGTAGTGTAGCTACCGTGTCGCAGACGCTAGCCGGCTCTGTAGCTCTGTATATTCGCAGCCCGTCTGTTTGTGCGCCGTGCGCGGGGTGCGTGTTTGTAACGCTAATTGGGACGTGCCAGGCGCTGCTTGTGTTGGCCGCCGGCCGCCGCTGCAGCTGGGGCGGCTCCCCGGTGGAGTTGCGCACCGGGAGCTCTCCTGTAACCCCCCCCCCCCTCCCTCCATCTCCACCGCCGTCTGTTGATCCGAGTTCTCCGCTGTTTATGTCCCGGACCGGGGAGGGGTCGTCGCCGCCGTGCTGTCGAGACCGACGCGACGACAGCGCGCTCGCCGGCCGGTCTGTAAACCGACGATCCTCACCGGCGCGGAGAGACGCCGCCGCCAAAGGCGGCGCTCGCTCCGCGTATGTACCTGGAGCAAACTAATCCAAATACGAAAATACACAGACGGGTCATCTCCGGCTCCGGGACCGGCGCTCTGGGGCGGTGGCCGTGGCTGTGTGGTGTAATTATGAGCCGGCTGCTGGTCAAAGGCAGTAACAAGGCGCGCCGACCAAATATCACCGGCCTTATTGCGCTCGGTCATAGGGTGCGCTGCGGGCCGAATGGACCGCCGTGCAGTGGGGCGGGAGAGGACTGGGCTGCTGCGGTGTCACTGCTCTAGAGAGAAGGGATTTGGATAGTGAAGAAGTGAGAAGAGTTGGAGCCTTTCAATAGCCTGTCGGATAGGTCCAGAGTCTACTGAGAAAATGTTGTACGAGTATTGGCTCATTCGAAATCGGGTTCAAATAAATCTCTTATTTGAATGTCCAGCGAGACGAAAGTTGAACTATTTTGCTTCAAGAATATGTTGTTAAAATGCATGTTTTCTTTGTTGCTGTGAAAAGGCGCAAGTTTGACGTAAAAATAGTTAATTTAAATATTTTGTTATGCATAAGCAAATAAGCAAGTAACATTTCGATATTGGTTCCTGGCTGGCCTCGTTTGTGCGTTCAAATAAACTAAATATTCTCCCTCCCGTATTGACAAATGGCGCGTGCTGCGTATGCCATTCATTTATCTATTTTCTCTCAGTCCGCCTGATCCCCAATCTCGAAGGTTATGAATCTCGAAATTGAGTGGCGACAGCTGTGCAAACTGGGTGCGTTATTTAGTTGCCATCGAGGACGAAGCCTCCAGTTGCCGCCACTGCTGGCAGGTGACGGCCGTAGTCGCTGTTCGATTCAGTTAGGTAGGGAGAGGATGGCTGGTTTCTCAGAAAAATAATAATTTATCAATCACAAATGTGTGCTAACCTCAGCTCACGTTTCATACATTCAATTCAATGTGTCATTTTTTTTTAGTTATTAGCTTGTTGATGCACGATAACACTGCCGGAATGTCAGTTCAGCGTCAAACTTACATTCCTTTCAATCAAAGTCCTAGAAAGTCGTACAGTTTTGATATTTCTTTTACGGAGCTCCACAGCCCTCTGCATCCCCTCTTTCTTGACTCTTTGCGACCCTTTCCAACCCTTTCCAACCCCTCCCGACCTCTCGGGCCCCTCTCACCTGCCCCTGGAGGTCGGTGCTGTGGCTGTATAGGTTGGTGGCGGTGCTGTGGCTGTATTTTCTCGGCGGCGAGGTGGGATGGATGGTCGGCCCGCTGTTATTAGTGGACCGGACGAGTGTTTTGGCTGACTAATGGAGCCCCTCCGACCGACCCGGCCCCCGCCGCGGCGGGGGCCGAGCGGCGGCCCCCGCCGCTCAAACATCCCAGACAGACAGCCAAATGGCGAATACCCTGACCCCGTCCTAAAGCTGGAATTGCCTACACCTTACTACCTGCCGCAGCTGGAGGAGCAGCCAGAATCAGGTATAGACAGCGATAGATGACCGTTTAACTTTCTGAACAGTTTGTGGAATAACTTGTAAGTGGATTTTCGAATGGTTCGACGAGGTAGTGTCTAGCGAGTACATAACCCATTCATGATAACCACTGGCCCGGCTCTTGTGACCATAACCCGTTTTGTGCGGCCGTCTACTCTGTGGCGCCGTACTTCGTGAGAGCGGAGCGGGCCTCGAGCAGAGAACGGACGTTTTTCGACGGTGTCTGTCATTAATCAGTTGAGATTGATGGCACGAGACACGGTTTGGTCCGTCTGATCATGAACTGGGACTATGGGATCTGTGTCGTGATGGGAGTGGGAGAAGTATCGACCATGGGACAGCTGGGCTGATGTTTTTTAGTTAGTTCATAATTCGATCTGTTTCCCTGCGAGTTTGTGCAATGCAAATTGAAAATGATCCACAGACCACAATCCTACTCGTTCTTTTACCTTTGATACCCGTCTCGAAATGCCATATGGTCTGTATCTCTTGGTTCAGTAGGTACAGCACCGTGATGCGTGGAATGTTTATGCACGCGGTGTTTGATGTTTTTAGCTATACTTTTTTAAGAGGCGTCCAACCCAAAATGATCATGTTTCGCATAACTTCTCTCTCTCCCTCGCCTCTCTCTCTCTCTCTCTCTCTCTCTCTCTCTCTCTCTCTCTATCTCTCTCTCTCTCTCTCTCTCTCTCTCTCTCTCTCTCTCTCTCTCTCCCTCTCTCTCCCTCTCTCTCTCTCTCTCTCTCTCTCTCTCTCTCTCTCTCTCTCTCTCTCTCCCACCCTCCCCTGCACCCACGTGACGCCTTGTTAGGTCACGTTGCGCCACGTCACGTCACGAACGACAGTCGTGACCGTTCACTCACCCCGTCACGCTGCTCTCAAGACCGCGTCGGACTCCCGAGGTGCTTTTGTTTCTCGCAGTGTTTCGCCCGTCACCGTTCACACGCACGCTGCCGTGAAGAAACAGCGCTGTCCGCGAGGGTTTGAACTGAGAGCTGTGGCAATGTAAATTCTTAGATTTTGAAATACATGTCTCGGAACTTACGAAGTTGTATTGGGTTACCTCCGACTTGTATATTGTATAGGTGTCAGTTTTGTTTACGGGAAATGTTTATTTATTTGGTGGTAGCAAGCCTTAACAAGCTAAAATTTCAAGATAGGTATATCAGGCTAGGTATTAGGTATATCGTGTTTTGTCTTTGATATCCAATAGGAAGGCATAGCTCTTGGTTTCGCATCATCTTGTCCTAATTACTGATGATCCACTTCTCGCAACACATGCCCCTCTCCGAAATATTTATGATCTTACAAATCTTAAGGTTCGCACAAGAAGGTGAAAAATCTTGACGAATGCAGGCGCACCTTCCAGTGTTTTGGGCTGGATGCACTTGTGTCCTTACTCCTTACTCTTGCTGGTATAGTGCCTTGCGTGCCATGCTGACCCTACATGTGCATGCATATGTGCGTGAGCGAGCTGACGGTGGTGTTCTTGCTGTTGCAGGTAAGCGGCCGCTGCCTTCGGTAGCGCGCATGAGACTATGAAGCGTCCCGCTGTCGAGGACTTCTTTCCCACGGTTCAGCCGCAGACCTTAGCTCTGATTGGTCCAGATCTAGCCGGACTTTACCACTACACCGCCCTGATGCAGGTAGGGCTTACGCTTCGACGATGCACCAACCCCAAGCAAATGATATACTTAAGTCCCACAACCTGTGACTCTTAACAGGTTGTGGGACACTACTTCCTGGTCTTGTTACTGGCTTCCTCAAGCCTTAGCTCGTGAATTAAAGAAAGAATCGTCTTTGAGCAATAAGGCGCGTCAGACGTGATCACTCATCAGTTCTGATTTCAAACCCTCCTCGTTGATCTCCGTCTCCGATAACCGATTAAGACAGCATACAGTGCACTCCATCGACACATTGCACCACGGCGGCGTCGCACGGCCCAGCCAAACGTGAGCCACACTCCGCCCGGCCCAGCCAGCTGCGCGCCGCGCTCCACCCTCCCCCAGAGCCGCTCCAGGCTGGTCGTGCAGCGTTTCTGCGCACCACAGCTCGGCCCGCCGCTGCACGCAGTGTGATTGGTGAGGTAACTGGCCGGCCAAAGTGGCGCAGTAAGCCGTGCCGACGAAACCGGCGCAGCTGAGACGATCGCGCCTGTGCTGAGTTAGACCACGACTGTTCGTTCATCACGATCAGGTGCCCGTGGAAGGGGTGGGGGACGGGGCAGTCGTATTGGCGGTGTTATTCTTCTCGGCAGGAGGGATCACGAGTCAGTGTGGAGGTGTCACGCATAGAGCGATGCAAGTTCCACTCACGAGTGGACGAAGCAGGGGAGGAAATAACTAGGTGGATTGGAGAGCTGGGTGGACTGAACACACGCGGCGTTGCGTTGTAAGCTACGCAACTGCAGATCCGTGGCTTGGAAATCATTTCACGACTGATTAATTTCCTGATTAAGTTCTGTATGTTTCCCATCCGTGCGATTATCATTTGAGAGCAACATTTTGATAGGTCTTATGCGCAGTTCGCGTCTAATTCATAACTGCCACCGGGAGTGCTGCATCGCCATTAATCGTCGTCAGTTCCTTTTGCCATTCTCAGAGCGATCTTTGACTCCCGGAAAATGACTATAAATGAACTCTGAAGTCTTTGACTAGTCACCGTTTTCCATCTAATAAAAGACGATAACTTTTGCGGCGATGCCGAGCTCTATGGACTGTTCTTATTCATCTCCAAATTTCCGTGGCGTTTATTTATTCATTTTGCCCGGCTCATTTCCATCGGCTCTCGTCTGGCTCCTCAGAGCTGCCGGCGGCGCCGGTCGATACGCTGAATCTGTCAGTCCTCGGAGGCCGATCGGAGACGAGATGCTGCTCTCTCTGAAGCCGCTACCCTCCGCTGGCGGCGCACCTTAACGCTGCGTCATCGGATCAGCACTACAATGGCCTATCGCCGCTCGCCCCGTATCGCGGCACTTCACACCTGATATAAAAGCCGGCCGGCCGGCGGGCGCCGCCGTAAAACCGGCCGTGTAAACCTGCAGGCTGCGCCAGGGGACCGGCCGGCCCGGGCCGCTGCCAGGGGTCGGCCCGATGGGCGACTGTGAACTACGCCCTGCCGGTGGGTAGAGAGGCTGTAACACGGTTTGCGACTTCCGTGCTGCTCGGTGTGCTTCCGGAAAGGGCCGTTCAAAAGACCGCTCGAAAGCGCTCGCGGTGAAGTGGCAAGCTGTTTATCGCTTCCGTTATGGGCATGGTATTAGTTTGTTTACTTATTTTGCGGAGTTTGCAACGGAGGGACGGCAAAACGTACGAGAAGAAACGAATTCATCGATATGATTGATGCTATAGTTTCTTCTCGCATTTAACATTGCTTAGGTTTTCGGATTAAATTGCATGAAATAAAAGTCAGTTTTTACTTTGTTCTTTTCATTGATCAAAACTTGCCAGCAGAACTTTGAGTGGTCTACAATTTCGCTTATTATATTTAAAAAAAACCTTTTTACTAAAAGTGAAGAGATGACATGATGAGCTCAATCAGTATCATCTTGCACCGCATTAGTTTTTCCTGGTTCGCTTTCTCTCATCCCTGCGCCATTTTTTTTTTTCGTGTCGCGCGGTGCTCCCGCCACACCTCGGTCCGTTACTACCCGGAGTCGGTCCTTCTGTCGACGCGCGCGTAATTGGTTGACGGTATCTACCGGATATTATTTGTTCCGTTATTTATCATGTCGGATGCTATTTTTCTTTTCTTTTTATTTGATCGACGCCAGCCTCGGCGCGCAATGTAATCCTGCCCTGTTAGGAGGTAGTTGACAGGTGTTTTATACGAGATAAGTGTTTTATTAGCTGCAAAGCCCTGCGAAATCATAGTTGGATAGATTATTTCTGCTCTTCAAGTAAGCCTGTCAGGCGCAGAAGCGATTGCCTGTACTAAAAAGTAAGGAGGTACTTTCTGCCAAACCTTAATTATACTATACTGTATCAAAGTGCTTTCATGCTTCCCCGAAATAAAGTAATAGTATAATGAATACTGAGTCGATATCGACGTTTTTTCATATAGGAATTAAGTGGCTGCTCAGTCGTCTATAAACCCGTGCAGAGCAACCATTGCAACGTTTTTCCACGATTACACGGATGTCCTAAAATTGGGAACTTTTTAGGTCTTACTGGATATAACAGCATTGGCAGTTTGGCACTGTGCTCAATAATTTGCGGTCAACACATGCGGTCAACGCATGGATGATGGAAAGATGGTATTTCTATTTGCGTTGACTACTATCGATCTTGCTTTAACACGCACCCCACTATTTTGTATGTTATTTGTGATGTCCTCACAAAGCTACCGTCGCTGGACATTCCGATAGGAGTGATTTGTGACATACAGCCTATCTCAATGCTTATTTTCAGGGATCTTTGAGAGCGGCACTCTACTAAAGGGACGGCACTAGGTACAGAGCTCACTGCAGTAGGTACTTGAAGCAGGCTGAAGCAAGTTTCGCATCTGATCCTGTGAACCCTCCGCCCGTTGAGCTGGGCGGCTGTGGGGATCCCATGTCGCCGAGACTGGCGTTTCCCGTGCATATCGGTGCGATCCATTCGCTGCTGGTGCTGTCAGCGCCTCTCAGGCCCCGAAATATATGGTCGTTCAGGTGATTCATTTGCACCAGTACTGGCCCGGGCCCCGGTCACGATGTAAACTGATCAACTTCACGGTGTCAGGTGTTAAGCGGACCCTAAACCTTCCCCTGTGACCCGATTAGACTGGCCATTCAAAATGAAGGAAACTGTTTTACACCTGTCCAATATTGTGGTTTATGCCGTTACGGTAAAACGTTGTGGTAGAGTCGATGCCTATATTCAGACCGTTTACTGCATTTAATCCATAATGCTTTCACGTTAAGCGTTGGATAATAGCCGACACACATGTTCCACGCGTCGCCAGTCGGCGATAGGTGCTATACCGTATACCTTGCCCTACTTGCCGCTACAAATTGAGCTATAAATATCACTTTTTGACGTTTATGGGTGATGTGAGTGGTACGGAAACGTTAAATGTGGGTGCTTGCTTATAACGCGTGACGTTTGTATGCGCGTATACGATAATGTAATTGATTTGTTAGATTCAGGGCTATGTTTCATCGTGTGCCACATAGCGCTTGGTAACCGAAGTAGCACCTTCGAGGTAATTGAAGTCAAATGCATTGACGATTTGTTGAATCTCGGAATAAAATTTCACGTGCAGCGTGTAGCAAACCCTGAACAGATTTCGTTCATCAAGCCACAAACACGAGTCAGTTTTGTTTCATAACTGGAGTATACCCTAAACTTGGGCCATATCCAGATATACTTGTTTTCCATTGCCTGAAGAGTGGGAACTTCAGCTAGCCTGGTGCTCAGTCTCACCTTTTGCAATGAATCCAGGCAAAGTTTTTGGATGCCAGCGAAGTTGTGTAAGCAAATGGCGTACGTTTTGTTGGTTTAGGCGTTTGTTTTCTTTGAGAGGGCGCTGCAGGGGCATGGTCGGAAAATGCTCGAAGTCCGTCGCGAACATTATTGTCAATGGGCAGAACGTCATTCGACGGTGTAGTAGTGTTGGGTCCGTTGCAACTTGCAAGCGGGATTTTGTGGTCACACTTTTTGTGTTAGAAAGAGCTCGAATGGGCCTGAACAAACTTTTGCATTACAATGTTTTTGTATCTTCATTTTTTTACATTAATGGAGCTATCACGAATAAGCCAAGGCCCGTTAAACGGTGCACTGAGCAGGATATTGCTTCTTCAGTTCTTTTTGAAATTATTTCCCCTTCAAATGTTCCGTGGATTATTTGAGAGCAATTTTGATATAACAATTGTCTCTGATTGGATTTCCATTCCAAATATTGATATTCATTAGGGCCCGCGCTGCCAGTTCCCCCTGTTACGATGGCTGTGCTGCCTCGTTATTTTGCCCGGGCTGCACCAGGTGTTGTGTTTGCGCCGCTCTGGGACGTTACTCCAGTCCTGCTCAATGCTATCCGACCGAACAGACTGCGGCAGCTCGGCATTCACCGGCGCTGGCAAACACGGCCTTTGGGTCGACTGTGTGGCCGCCGGAAGAGCGGCATCTATGGGCGGGGTCGTTGGGGGTGTGGGGAGGCAGGGGGGGCATTGAAAAGGAGGAGCGGGAGCTCAGGTGCAATATCCGCGCCGGTAGCATCGTGACTAGCTTACCGCCGCAGTGCCGTCGCTGTGTGGTTATTTCTATTTATCACCGAAATTCTGAAATTCCGTCAGGGCTGCGATATTTCTAGTCGACCGTCTGCTGAAATTCTGTTTGTGTCGTCTTTTTATTAGTTTTGGTTTTGAGGCCACCGAAATATTGTGAGGTGGTGCGTGACAAAACTTTTGCACCTTGAGGCAGTCCCCCTCCGGAATGCATAATCCTGAGACCTCAGTACGTCAGGTCTGGATGTGCTCGTCTGAATCGATGTGTCCTGTCGCCTTAGTCCGGTGTCCACCATGGTCGTCTGTCGCGAGGCGGAATGCTGCCGTTTGCAGAGCCGGGGCTCAGGCGGGTCCTCACTCCTCTGATGAAAAATCGGTTCCGATGGCGTTCGGTCACCTGGGGCCGCCGAGGCAACCTCAGGTGACCTCGGGTGACCTTGACGAGCCCATGACGCCCTCGGGCTGTGATCTGCGGACGTATAAAGCACCTGAGATTGAATTGGCTGGTATGGTCAATTCTCGGATGTAGTATGATTGCCATAGATCAGACCTTTTGTGGAGTTATGCGGATTCCTTTGCACTGTGGAAAATATTGGGTCGTATTTGAATGAATTTATTTTACCTGGAAGAGTTTATTTGAAGAAATATGTAGTTGATTTTATCGACGACATATTCGCTAACCTGGCAGCAAATCAAATATCGACATAAGCTGGGATCCACTCCATCATATTAACTAATGCTGCGAAAGCTTGCCAACATCCAATGGCCAAAGCTTTTAGCGGTATATCCCCGCCACAGGCTGGCTGGGTTCACCGAGTAGGCTTTGCCAGGTGAGCCCGAGGGATGGGGGCCGAAGCAGAGGGAATCCGCTTGAGGTTTGCCTCATAGATCCCGCACTCGGGGCGATGCGACCCTCTGACCTGCCGTGGTTGGCTCCGGGCCGTCCGGGGTAACTACTCTGGGTCGCTGAGGCCAGCTCTTCTCTTTGAGCGCCCGGGTCAGCCCTCGGGTGGCCGACCGGATTTGTCCCAATAGTCTCTCCTCCTGGGCCTCCCGGAGTCCTTCCTCCCACCCGAGTAAGTACCCAGCTTCAGCTCCCATTTTTGGACCACCGGGGCCAGCTCCTCCCTCTTGTCCGTCAGCCTCCTCCCCAGGGTCGCGCAGAGTCCTCAGACCCCACCGCCCGGTTAAGCGTTATAGCCTGCTTGCAGGGTGAGCTCAGTGACTGCGGCGACCCGGCCAATGGCTTCCGGGTGAGGCGCACCAGGAAGGGGCGGCGTGACAAAGTTATCGGCCGCCAGCTCGAGCCCCGGAAGAGCGCTCAGCAGACCGGCTTAATCGGTGCCGGCCAGGCGATGGACCGTCACTGGGGCGGGCTCCTCCTCCGTCGCCCAAACGGCACCGGGTTCGTCAGTATAAGACCCGGCTAAGAGGTGGACGTGGTGGCGGCGTGGCTGCAGGCCGGTTTGGGAGCGGCGGAAACTGAAATAGATTGAACGAGAAACGTGTTCGCTATTCTTGGGAAGATTGGTTACCGGGAAGGTTTATTGCTGTTTGATGGGACGTTCGAAATAATGAATGAAAGGCAGTGCAACGAAATAATATAAAATACCTAACTATATAACAATGAAAAAATATTTGACAGTGCAGTATAATTGTTTGTCTAATTAATTGTAGAATACAAGTTGGTACCGTTAAAAACAACATGATAAACCTATTCTTTAACCCTCGCCCGCACTCATGCCATTTTCCCATCCTAGAACGCACATGCGGGGGGGGGGGTTGCCACCCACCCGCGCCATTTCGTTCCTGTTGGAGATAGAGCTTAGCGGTAAAGACCAAAAAGATTCTTTGGGAAGAGACGAATCCAATGATACCAAGTTTTACCTTCTCAGGTCAGTCATTGACCTTCCAGGTCAGGTCAAACTAAAAGATGTTGCTGTTTTGGGTCACCGTTGGATATCAAGTGCGCTGCTTATCATATACCGATGGCGATGCTGTTTTCTGGTGCCAAGCCAGCTAGAACCTCTTTGTCACACTACCCGACCAGATTTTTGCTGCTGAGGTCATTTCAGGTCAAGTTAGGTCAAGGTCAATTATATGTGTTTGTATGTCTGTGTGTGTCTGTGTGTATACTGATGTGTGCACCGATTGTTTTTGTGTCTTTATTACATGAAATCATAATCTGAGAAGCTTTTACCAAAAATGCAGTCAAAAAACTTCACAAAAAGTAAATTCAGCTTGCCTGAAAGGCAATTATCTTAGATGACCTAGGTTGACCTTGACCTTGACCTTGACACCTGTACATCGTCGAACAACATGTTCCATGATAAGTGAGAGGTAAGACTGGCAAAAAAGGCCGAAATCACGGTATCAAAAGCTCACAAGGCCCATGGCAAACGCAAGATGTTGAGAATTGGCCATTTGGGTCATGACATGACCTGAAAAACAAGGTCATATCTCCGAAACCAAAAATCACAGAAACTTGAAATTTTCAGTGGACATCAAGAAAGGACAAAGGAGCAGCTATACGAAAAATCAGCCTTCTAGCTCTAACAATGTTGAGTGCAGAGCAGAAAGACTACCTGGGGGGGGGGGGCAACCACCCCCCCATGTGTGGGCGAGGGTTAAGAATGAAAATATTCATTTTATTTTGAAGACTGTTTTGTTCTATGCCTAGTAATGCATGCTTTTCCCGTATAATTTTTACCGACTAGTTAGCCGTTGTACCAGGCGTTTACCAGAAATTCAAATTGGGAGTTGAAGACGTTTTTTACTTTGCATTCACGAAAAGGTCTTTTGTCAAAATGCATATAAATTGTGCAAATTTTTACCGGAACTGACATGTATGATAAGGTAAGGTGAAATCATTCTAGTGGATTATTCTGCTCCACCAATTTTACTTATTCGTGTTTATGAATATATTCTCGATCTTAGCGGTATCATCCTCACTCAAAACCCCAATAAATAAATGAGGTTGAGTGGAAAGCTCCAAGTCGACACGCCCTTCTTTTGGTTAAATTGCGAAAATACAAAATTAATATACAAATATCACGGGAAAGTTCCAGGCAATTTATTTTAGGTGACTGATCCTCAAAACCAGTTTTTTTTCTTTCTCTTGTGCGCTGAAGCGATTCGCAATGTATTTTTTCCCATTTTCAAATGAACAATAAAATAAAAACAAAAACGAAAATGAGAAGACCGATTGCTTTCGATGATCGACTTTATTCCTGAATGTTGCAGTTGCATATTTCGAGCTTAAAACTTACGGCCTGCGACCGGGTGGGGTGCTTAGCCATAGGCGTATCCAGTCACCTCTGTCTCCCACGGGTGACCTATAGCCTCTGTAGCCGCCGGGGCAGCGGCACTGGTACCGCCCCTGCGACCTGGCTGGGCCGGTGACCGACAGCGGCGAGCGCAGAGGCGCGCCAGTTTGACCTCAGCACCGACCGCGCGCGGCTCGCTCCCTTCGACTCGACCCTGACTGGCTGTCTACATATGAGACCAGTGCTCCGGTGTGGCAGTGATGACTCTCCCCGTGACTGGAACCGTCTACAGCCACACGCTCGACCAGGCCATGACCCTGGCCATCGTCGCCGGCGCCGGGGTCAGTACGTATTCGTCGCTGCCCGCAGTGTTTGGTTAGGTGTTAGGTATTCGGTCCTTGGTCTGACGACTGCGGATTTTGATGACTTCTTGGAGGGCTGGCATGCTTACACTCGTTATTCAATGATACTTGCTTTTTTTAAATAGTTTTGAGCAGACGTAATTCTTGAAAATTTTGATTTGTCAGAATTTCATCGGGGGGGGGGGGGGGGGGGGTCTGTTGTGGTGTGCGCCATAGTTGTCTCAATGCCGAGTTCTAGGAAGTTTCCGTATTTATTGTTTTCAGATGCTCCTTTAAATCAATTTAATTTTAAGCTCCTATCTTTGTCGCCTTTTTGTGCTGCCCTCATTTTTTTTCGAAACAGATGTAAACTTAGTTGCTCGGAATAAAGCCACCATGAAAGTCAAAATGCTTTTTTACAACAATTTTCACAGCTTCATCAATGAAAGAACCTTTTTGGAAAGAAGAGGCCTGAAAAACAACCCTCGCTCGCTGGTGCCCAATCGCCACTATCGAGGGGTAATAGGTTCTCCATTCTCCAGTCTGGGCCAGGGGCAGTCGCCACTCCAGCGTGTTGTCTCCTAAATGACGAAGGTCACCTTTCAAACCTCGGGCTGCCCTGAAGGTCATCTCTTCGACTCACTCCGTCTCCGTGCTCGGCCCTTCTCTAAGGTTGACATGCCGTGTGTCTTTGAACGGCGACTGCCCGACTTTTGGGGTATTGTTGGGCTACGATTAAATTGCTGTTCACAGTTCTTTTGTAGGCTGAAGCTGGACATATCATCTAATTTTTAAGGTCTTACTTTTGAAAGCTTACCCAGAGGTGATATTTTGGAATGGTCTGAATTTTTTTTCAAAAGTGTGTGTCGTAAGACTTGCTTTTCCCCAGCAGGGTTATTAACGTCTTGACTTCCTAGGAATAACTTGGAAGGCTTGCATTAGCAACTGAACAGTCTGGAAACGAGTTGAGGCTTCGTTTCTTTTTTTTAGGACGATGACCCTTCAATCGCTGCTTTTTACCTGTCGTTGAAGACGCTCGAATTTTCTCTAGGAAAAAAGACGCTCGAAAAAATCGTTGACACTCTTTAGATATTCTTTTATCCTCTATTTTATCTCTTCTCCTCTCTTGACTCCTCTGTTTGATGAGCTCTCCTATCCCCCTTCTCTCTCCTTTCATGCTTGCTCTCTTCTCTTCTCTCCTCTCCCCTCCCGTCTGTCAACTCTTCCACCCCTTTCAGCGGACCATTTTTGTCCTCCGTCGCTCCGTCGGTACGTTTTTCTGTCCCGACCTCCCGTCACCGCCCTCAGCCGGCCCCCTACGCCTCACTCTGGCCCGTCACCGGGCGTCGTCCGTCTCATTTGAATTCGGTCCGGGCCGAACCAGCGTCCGCTCCCACTCTGGGTGGCGCCGGACGACGCGGATTGGTGTAACACGTGTTGACGTTGCTTACACACGCAGTGTCAACCGGACACAGAACAGCGCTAACAAATGTAGCACGGTGACGAGAGCTGGTTTGCAGAACTCGAGACAGCCGGATGTGCGTGATGCTTTTGTTATTGACATAACCGCTACTGAGTGAATGACGTTACTTCGTTGATACCTTCCCAGTGCACTGCTTTGTTATATGAATTTCGTGTTAGTGAGAAAAACATGTGAAATTGGGTTACAATATTCGTTCCATGTGAAAAGCAAACAAAATATGACAGCTCGCGTAGTAAACGTCACGTTTTGTCTGAATGTCATGTTCAGCCATTTAACGAGTCGTTTGGATGCCACTTTTCGAGCCTGTCTATCCGCTGTCAAGAGCATGCCAACTGTCGCTGCTCTTTATCGCCACTACTTGACCTCAAGGACCTGTTAAGTGTGCTCCCTCTCAAACCCTGTCGACCTCTAGCTCTCCCTGAACCACTAGTTAAACTTTTTATCCGTCTTCCCTCTCTCCTTTTTTTCTTCTTCTGCCATCTAACAGCCGACGTTTGCAACAGGTTGGTTGGTAGCCAGCCTTACTAGACGACCTGACTCAGCCCTCCCTGCTTATGCTTATCAGACCTCGACCAGCCTGATATTGTTCGAGACAATTGGATGGGTCCCATCTGCCCGTCTGCCTGCTAGAGGACAGTTCCAGACTGTTCGATTTGCTCCTACCTGTCAATCTGTATCTAGCATCCCTCTAGCTGCACAACAGAGGGCTGCCCGCCAGTCTTGCTGCGTGGTGTTTTCGTTTCTGTCTTTTGAAGCTTTCTCTTTGTGCTCGCCCGCGGCGATGTTCACTGACGCAGCTCAGCCGTGGGCTTTGTCGGCAGCGGCAGCACGGTCGTCCCAGCTCTCTAGGGCACGGCCGATGGCATCCCGTTTCCCAAACTGCGCTCGCCGGCGGCGGCCGCGCTCACGGAGCCTCGGGGGACCCCGGCTGCCGTCTTGCGCCGCCTCCGGAGCCGCCCTTAGTCAAGACTCGAGGCTCGTATGTCGCATTTCCGAATCGGCCTGAGCCGGGTCCCCTGGCACTGCAAACTCCGGCGCTGCCGGTTCCGAGACACTGTGCCATTATCGACGCTGGGAGCGGGGTAACTTAGCCGGGAGCGAGCGGCGACCCGCGCGCGCTCCAAGGCGTTCTCCGAGCTGACCTTTCCCGTCGGGGATTAATTGCGCCGAGTTGTGCCGACTGCACTGCCGGCAGCGGTATGAATTTTTAACTGCAGCCGGAGTCAGTACAGGAAAGGCTGAGGTGAGGTGTTTGGGCGTTAATTTTACATGATCGAGATTGGGTTCTGGTCAGATGGGCTCCGCTCTGGCCGTGATGAGGCTCCCTGAGCGCGCTGGTGCGGCGCCTCAGAGATGGATCGATGTGTTTTGCTGTTGGCTCGGATCGGCGCGGCTCGGCACGCGGTGTGGTGCCGCGATCCGATGGCGGTCGAATGGTAACAATGTCACGGGGATCGGATACCCATCGGCCGGAACGGGCCGGCGACAGTGAGCAACGACAGGAGGGCGCGGTGGAGATGGCGCAGGAGACGACGGATTGCGACGGAGAAACCCACAACGGCAGCGACGATGGCAGCATTGCATGAAAATTGCGGCAGAACCTCCCGTAGCGATGAGAGTGGACGCATCGATGTCGCCGACTAGCCCGTGTTTTGCTCTGCACCGTTGTCGCGAAAGTGTCAGTTGATGCCGTGACGTCAGCGCGGCGTCGGGCCGACAGCGGATCATCGGTCCCCGATTCGGACAGGACGCGATCGAAGTCCTGTTCGGTTACCATCGACACGCTCGTCACGCACCGGGCTCTGGCATTCCTCTGAATCAGGACCCGCGCCACCCTCCCGGCGGGTCAGATACGGTCGAGACTTGACCTGGCAGACTTTGACCGGCCCAGTCTGGTCCAGGACAATCCGGGCTAGCCCAGTTTGGTCCTAGTCAAGTATGGACTAGCTCAACTGACCTTTGCTGATCTGGACCAGATCAGGTTGTCTGGTCCAGCATGAGAGATCAAAATAAACCTATCTTGTACTTGAACTTGTCCAATGCTGATGCTTATCCACATGACGCCATTTACAAATGGTCGATGGTTGCTCAGTTGTCACGCCTGGACAAGAGAACCCCCTTTTATGGTATGCACCAGCGGGTGGCGCAGATTGCAGAACCGCTGAGCGCTGGCAGTCACGGTTTGTTTTGATTGACTCTGTGGTGAATCACCTGACTGATTCGGCATGTCTAGCCGGGAGGTTGGCGCCGGCTCGCTGGTTCCAGGGACAAACACGGAACGTGAACTAGACTGAGCTAGACACACATAGGACGGGGCTGCTGCCGCCTGCTTGTAGTCTGATATTGAAGTTTTCGGACTGGCCCATTCAGATAGCGGTGGTCTCTGAATTCTGATTCATAAGTAGGTACCCCGAACCTGGACTGCATAACCAGAACAGGCTGCACTAGACATTCAACTGGACTGGTATCTCAATTAACGGTTCAGCAATGTGCCGCTAGGTGGCGTACTGGTGGAGGTGCTCATGAATTCCATTGAAGGGATGGATAGGCTAGCTTTTCGCTGTGATTTGTAATGGATTGGATAAGCGTGGTTTTCGGAACGAGCGCTTGTGGTTTGTTTGTTGAGTCCACTGTGCATTAGTGTGGCACTAAGTGATGCTGCTATCTGTGGATTGATAGTCCGCTTCAATTAGTGCTCTGATGAACATGTCATATCCCTTCCATCATTACACCTTTTAAAATCTTGACGCCTGTCAATACAACTGAACTGAAGGTATGTTCAAAATATATTAATTGCAGTTCTGGAGGGCATTGGCTAGCTTTTTTCCGACCGGCGACCACGAGCGAACCCTTCTCCGTCTTTGCTGCTGCTCATTCTCATATGCGATATATTCAGCCCATGTCCCCTTACGTATCCGTGAATGCATGTAAGGGCCAGCTGCCGATCATTACGCATTGGTTTCAATTCCTGGATCTACCTAACCTATCATCGAGCGTGAACCTATACCAATCGTCCATTTGTTGTGCTGATTCCACTGAAGTTGTCCACCTGTCCGTGCGGCCACTTCAGTGCCACTTCAGGGCGAGTGCCGGCCACTTGAACTTCTTCCGAGCAGTCTGTCCGGCCTGAAGAGGTGGTGCTGAGTGGAACGGAAACCAGAACGGTAGCCGACGTCTCTAACCATGTCCTGATAATGACTCTCCCAAGCCCAACCCACCCATCAACGTGCGTGAGGTTTATCATTGATAAGTATAGCCGTGAACACACCAGCGACTCGCTAGCCTGTTCACTTATACCCATCCCTATTCCCTATGCCCACAGTCCACACCCAGTCCGCATTCCCAGGAAGTAAGCGGCCGGGAATTCCGCGGCGACTCCCACCCGTCCGCATTGGGAACCGTTCGCGTTGGGTTCCCGTGGTTCCGTTCGGTTCACCTGGCTCGGAACCGGCGTCGTCGTCTGGGACGTTGCTCGCCTGACGCTGTGACTGTCGGGACCGTTGAACTGAGTGTTCCTCTGTGAGAGCCTGTTCTGCTAGCATTCTGTCGCCACTGCATGGCTGTCGTCTCTGGTCGGCTTGCTAGCTCTGTTGGTTGGGTGGCTCTACATCCCGGATAGATCGGCAGGGAAGCTGGCTGCCAGTGGTGAAGCCAACTCGCGGTAGAATGTTCGTCTTACTAAGGAAAATCGAATCAGGGAACTATCGACTGCTGCCTGTTGCCAGTTCGGATATGGTTATATTTACCTTTTCCTCGACTCTCAGATGTCAGAAAGTGGGTCCTTAGAAAAACAATAGACTTTTTTTCCAAAATTTACCTAACCAATAATGTATTAAATAAGAAACATTTGTTTTAAGACCGCAGCATCAATCAAATTAACTGATTTTCATTAAAACTCAAGGAGCGAAATATATATTAATCTGATGTGACGTCATTTGGGTATTGATGACGTCACTAAGTAACCAGTGACATCACTGTGCCGCTCTCCCGGGTGTGCTCCCTCGGCCGGCTCCGTCAGGCGTCGGTCGAAGGCGAGGTCTGAATGGGAGTGGCAGCATCATTTGCATCTATGATATGTGCCCGCCGGGGCGTGTGCTGATCAAAATGGCCGAACAGGTGGCAGTGATGACGTCAGAAGAGCCTGCAGATCCGCTTGGCACCACGCTGAGATGGGAATGCCGTGGGACGATGCGTGGCAATGGCGTGAAGTGGTAACTGTGTTTGTATTTGAAAAATTCAATATGCTAATGCTATAAGAATCTTAAATGCAGCCTGAGCTAATGCCCATGTCTGCTGCGTTTTTTTTTTCTTTTACCTTATTAGCTTTGCCAACTGTTTCTTGCGTGTCACGTGCCTGACAATCGAGTGCCGTGGTGCAGCGAGGCGACGTTCGAGGAACGCTCTCCCGCCCAGCGTTGTCCATCATTCAGGCTATGTGACGCTCGGGCTCTGACCCTCGATAGTCCTGCTGCTGCTCGGCGGCTATGGAGAGTTGACAGGGTGCTTTAGAGTGCGCCGGACCACCCTCAGCGCTGTCTGCGGGATTGGGTCACCCCGGACCCTTCAGACGGCCCTCAGGCGACCGCCGCCCGTCGAGCCGCCCTCCCTCTCCCCGTCGAGCAGCCCTCCCTCCCCCTTCACCTCCCCTGTCGGCGGCCCGTCCGGAATCCAGGTCATTCCTTTCGTCCCCGTATGGTCTGAAGTGGATGGTTTGGCGACTCCAAGGCCGACCTCCGGGCCCGGGTCGCCGCGCCCCGCCCTGACAGAAGGACCAAGGTGAACCCCACACTCGGCGGCCCGGTTAGATGATATGCCCGGCCCGTCGGTTAGGAACTGAGCCACATGCTCAAAGGAAGCCAATCAAATTTGAACGGGGCATGTAATTAATTCCCGGCCGAGTCTATTGTGCGCTGGCTGTATTGATTGGGAGGACGGAGCCGTCTGTGAGAGCTGGGGCTGATTCGAGCCCGCTACCTGCAGGCACGACGGTCTATTTGACACTGCTGGACGGAGCTGCTGCAGTCATTAATCGTTCTGTGCTGGTGGTCGATGGAGCGCTCGACTTCCGCTCAATCTGTGCTCGAACTGCGCTTGAAATTCGCTCGATCTGCGCTGGAACTGCGCTTAAAACCTGCTCGAAGCTCTCATGAAAGTCCGCTTGATCCATGCTCGGTGCTGCGCTCAGCCTCCCTCGAACTGCGCTCGATCCGCGCTTGAATTGCGCTCAACCTGCACTCACCCGACCCGGCCACCGTCGCAGCCTCTCGTCTGGGCTGAGGGCGGCAGTCGGCGCGACCGATCGAACTCGTCCGAGAGCTCATTTATCCGGCTAATGAGCGCCGCTCCAATCTCGGAAAGGAGTGGCACCGGCCGGCCGATCATACCTGCTATTGGCCCGACGCTCACCTGTTGAGCCCGGCCAATCGATGCTGGTCGCCGCCGCCGCCGCCGCTAGCGGGCGCACCGTCGCGCCGCCGCATAGACTCGCCGAGCGAGCGCCGCCGGCGCCGGCAGCGGCGGAGCGCCGGCCAGGCGTCATTCCCTCTGCTCTGCTGGCGGTGTGTGGTCGCTCGGCTCTCTGTCTCTGTGTCCGGCGCCCCTCGGCCGCTCTCGCTCTTCTGCAGCGCTGCTGTGTCGTCTCTGTCTCACCGTCTACCTTCTCTGTCATCCTGGAGGCGTCCTGCGTCGAAATGGTGAGTGGTTGAGGTGTTTCTCCGACACCATACGGTGTGTTTGGCTCGGTCGTGAGCCGCCCGGCCCGGCCTGGTCACGGTGAGTGGGCGAGCCCGGGCCGAGACGGTGACATCACCCTGCTGGTGGTGACTGTCTCTCTCGTGGAACGAACGACCGGCCGTCGGGTCTGCGGGCTGCGGGCTGCGGCCGGCCCAAACCGGGCGCTGTAAACTGACTGGGCGAGCCGGCCGGCTGCGGCGGGCTGGGGCACGTCGGGCCGACATACGGTGGAGAGACGTGGGTGCTACTTGGCGAGATGGGATGATAGCGGTGGAATGGCAGGATGTGTGAGCGTTACTGGGCTGGGATAGTTTAGCAGTATGGCGGAAATTTGGTTTGGGTGGCGCCATTGATGTAAAGAACCGACATGGCACCATTTCCGGCTGTACCGTTGCAGTCAGCAGTCGGCTTGTGTGTTGGCTGACAAACGCTATTTTGCCCGGTTTTATTCCCGTGGAGTTTTGTAGCTTGTCGGGGCTATTTCCTGTCCATGTATGGAGCCCAGGTGAATCAACAATGATTTGCATTGTTATGTTTCGTGGCTCATGGCAGGCCTGAGCCCAGTATATTAGGTTAAGGTTCCACATGGTGATATACGGTTTCATTTAGTGGTGGGCGAGGCGGGTGCATAGGCTCACCGCATTGGACATGACAAAGAGTTATGGTCCCCGCGCCCCAGGTCCCTCATAGCCGGTCTTTAATCATGATGTTACAGAATCAGGTAACCCCGGGACGTGGGGACCTACAATAACATGAATCACACTTGCAAACCTTGTTCATTTACACTCTTTATCACAGTCGCTACACTGTTTACGTGTCAGGCGTATTCATGCTGGTCGCGTTGGCAGTGTTTTGCAACCGTTGCCAGGCTAGATAAGGCATTCAGCGTACTTCAAAGAGTTCACCGCGTGGTTTTGATGGCTCGCCTAATTCAACTTCTCTTCACGTTGGTAGCGAGAGTCCAAAATTGGGTCCCTTTCTCTTTTTGGGCGCTGTGAATGGCGGAGCGTTCGCCGTCCCTATGGCTGGTGGGACGTCCCCAGACCCCACATTCGGCGGTGGGACGGGACCCGGTGGGACGGCGCGGGCTCCAGCGGTCCGCTCACCTCGGGACCCGGTGGGACGGCGCGGGCTCCAGCGGCCCGCTCACCTCGGGACCCGGTGGGACGGCGCGGGCTCCAGCGGTCCGCTCACCTGACCTCGGGGCCGTGTGAGCGGTCCCGCTCGGCCGGCCGGTCATTACCTGGCGCTCGTTTTTGTCGGACCGTGCGATTATGGCCGGGCCGGCGGCGCTGGAACGGCGTGGGGTGGTGCGCTCGGACGCTCCCAGACGGAGCCGTTTTTGGCCGCTCGGCGCGGAGAGCGCCCGAGCGCGGCTGAGCGCGGTCGACGAGTGTCGGTGTGCCGCACTCAGCCCGCGGCGCACACACCTGGTGTTCCGCTGTGACCGGCACGGCCGTCCGGCCAGCCTCCCGCTCTCCGCGCCCTGCCTACCAGCTGGGCAGGCGGGGGTGCCTCTGCCGGCCGCTCCGCCGCTGCCTTTGTCAGCCCCGCCGACCAGCTGCTGTTACCGGGCTGAGGGGCGCCGAAGGCCGCGCCGCCAACAAAAAGGCCCGGCGCTCTCCCCCGGGCCGGTCGGGCCGGCGCGGGGACGGGACGCGCGCCGTGAGAACCCGCTGCTGCCTGTGTGCCGGGGGAGCGGGGGAGCGGCGCGGGGAAGGATTGGACGCCGCCGGCGTGCGGTGAGGGATATCCGGAGGATTATTGGGCCTGGGGAGCCTACCTGGCTGCCGGCCGGTGGGGAAGGGTGCCGTCCGCCGCCCTCCCCATTGACTGTCCAGGAGCGGGGCTGTCGGACGTTGTTATGGCGGAGCAGACTGCAGCACCGGCCTCAGGCCAACACTGGTGTGCAGCCCTTGTCAGAATCCGACGGAGAATTAGATTTACGGGCAACTCGGGACCGGTTGGTGCTGGCTGGCGCTGAAACTCTGCCCTGAACGGTGCTGGAACTACACTGGAATAGCCAGACGGTGCCGGGCCTTTGGGCTAGGTGGTGCTGCTCTGCGCCGGATGGTGCCGAGAGTGTGCGTCGAGTGCTGCTTAACTCGTAGCGTAGCCACTATTTGCTTCGCTGCCGATCCAGGTCACAGCGTTTGAGTTCGTCGAACACCTCTGTCGGGACTGAGGACACTGGTGGCGGCACTGTCCTCACTGGTGGGCTGGGTGGGCGAATGAACGGCGACTTCCCAGACGAACGGGGCACTGCGAGTTTAATGTACCAGCGCCTCGGACTGTAAATCGACCGTGGAAATCGCCACTGAACTGACCCTCACTGCAAATCTACCAGCTTCTCGGCTGGTAGAAACGAGCTCGTACACTGCATTGCGGCTGCGCTAAATCTACCCGACCGTCGGTAGAGGCTCGGCACCGGGCCAGTAAATCGTGTACCGCCGCCTCTGGTAAACGTACTAGCGCCGCCGCTGCTAGATTAGAGGCCGGCCGGCAATCTTCCGCGGGCCTGGCCGACATTCCGCAGTCTCGGCGGCCCTCGGAGGGCGGACGGAGCCGCCGACCGCCGGCTCTGCCCCCGGGCCACGACAGCGGACCAGTTCGTCAGAGCCGCTCTTCAAATATCAACTCCATGAATGCCAATGTGTTCGAAACAGAGCTAGGAGTGCATCCATAGCTATTCGCCAGTCACGCGGATTGGAATTCTTTGCAGTTCTCCGGAACGGGCGCATTCACGGAATCAGGAATTGCGATCGCATTTTCCTGTCGAGTCGTCGACGTGAATGCTTGTCTTCCTCTGCTGATCTTGATCGCGAAGTTTGTTCGTCACGAACTGTATGAACAGGTGACTGGATGTGGAACGTTGTTTCACAACGTTGAACGTTTGCTTGGAACGAGCGCTTGCCGCATGAAGTGAAGCGGGAGCTGAAATGTTTCCACGACCAACAACTAGCTGTCAAAGATCGTCGAATTTCAAAAAGCCGATCGCTTTCGACATGATGCACCTACACTGAACGTTTCCAACTTGTATACGCGTATTCCTGCCTCCTTCACTGTAGATATATAAACGTGGCACATGAGGATTCCTAGTCATACCGGTTCTGCGGCCGAGGTGTTATCCCTATTTCTTAGTAGGTATATGAGAATTTCGCAACTTAATAACATAGGTGACTGAAAGACGCGAAACATTGTGACATTGTCGGCACATCACGATATGTCTACCAAGGTCTTATCGGTATGGAAACCCTAGAAAGTGGCGGCGCGGTTTTGTCGACAAGGGAGCCGCGGGCGGTCGCCGACAGGCCCACGGTCTGGCTGGCTGCGCTGCTGCCCGCGGTCTGTCCTTGAAGGGCAGACCGTGCCTGAGGCGACCATCCTCACCGCGCGCCCGCCGGTGGGAAGCCGGGGATGGCCCGTGTCCGTTCGGCACTCCGTGGTGGGTCATGGGAGTTGGTTCGTAGTTCGCACCACGCAGCAGCTTAGAAGGGTCACAGTGTGGAACGCGAAGGTACTCTTACAGTTCAGAATAGCACTCGCACAGTTCCATACAGCTAAGTACCACAATCCACATCACCCTGGACCCCACTCTTCACTTGCACAAGTACCCACCGCACCACTGCACCAACTCACTGCACACTGCACGGTAGGTATACATCATACAATAATCATGCATACACACGCGTCTACCGCCCACACACTATCCACTCAGTCCGGCGGAACCATGACCGGGCCATGGTCACTGGTCCGTCTACGAACCGTTGTCGGTGCTACCCCGGTAACGGGACATGCTGCCCGCTCAGCTGGCTCCGCCAACCGCTCGCACCTGAGCACCTCGCTAAAATGCGTCGTACACAGTTGCGACGAGGTTTCCGAGGAACAACACGCGATCTGACCATGTTTGCTCGAAACTTTGGGACGCCACAGGTGTTTTGTTTTTATTGTTCGAGTTTAGCCGCCGCTGCTGGTTGTGTAGCGAGTTTGGGTGGATTTTTCAAGCAGACTGTTTACTGCGCGGTAGCTTGTGGCTCCTGGGAAAGTTTTGTTTTCGGGAGCTGGGCCGGACCATTGAAGGCGCTGCGGACGTGGAGGGCCAAGGAGAAAAGCATCGCGCTGTATTAGGATCAGAGTTGCACGGGACGCTCGATCGTCCGCGCTTGCCCGTCAGCCGTGCTGCTGTTGGAAGGAGAGGCAGTGTCGGCCAGAACCAACCTCGAGGCGATGGCTGCGAATCGAGTCTGTCGTGGTTTGTTGAGCTCGGTGATAGATGTGTCCGAAATGGACCGAGTCGCGCTGTAGTTGTCGTAATTCGTCATCCGCGGGATGGTTGCCGGTCCGTGAAGGGGCCGTGGGACCGTCGTCGCGCCGGCCGGTCCGTTCGCGACCACGTGGTGTTGGCCGCGCCGGCCGGCGCAGTGGTCTGGACGGGCAGCGGACCGGACCGAACCGAGCCGGTGCCGGTCCACTGAGCTGCCGCCCGGACCGGCCGGTCCGCCACCAGCGCCCCCGCGGCCGGCGCCACCGCACGGGGCGCATTCCTGGATCGCGAGGCCGGCAAAAACAAGGGTCCGGCCGCTCGCTGGCCTACCTCACATCCGACAGCGGTGCGTCAGCCTCGTGACTTACCTGTGATGGAAACACGTTCAAGGATGTGGAGTGATTCTAGTTCTTCTCAAGGAGCGCCTAGTCTTTTCAATCTTATCGAAGAATGCGCTGAGGCATGTCACTCCAGCATGGGATTCATCAGCCGCCGCAGCTTTGTCATTTTCGGCAGGTGATTCGTTATCTACCCGATCGCTGGCCCATTCGATACTGTCAGAGGAATGTCCTGCAGCGTTCTTTGTGCTGGCCATGGGGTGCCGGCCGGTCGTCCGGTGGCTGCATTAGTATGCACCCCCGTGGCTGGCTCCGGTCCGGTTGGGCCGGTACCCGACCCAAGCCCCGGTCGCCCAGAGGTGGGAGACAGCCGGTGGTCGTTCAGCTGCAGAGCCGGCCTGTGCGCTGGGTCTGCGGTGTGTCAGCGTCCAGGCTGGCAGTGCTTAGCTTTCAAGACCAGATGTAGTCAGTCCACTTCAGGAGTATCGGGTTCGGGTTATATAATGGATATGCCTGATGTGGAGAGGCTCAGTAGAACCGCGGCCGGTGTAGGATGCATGAATAGTGCTTAGTGCTCAAGGTTTAATAACATTTTATTCGGAATGATGTTTGTGTGGGCTGCGTGTGGAGGTGGCTAGCAACTGCCAACTATGCCGACTATTTAGATGAGTGTCTGCGTATTCAGCGAACTGCAATTGACAGCTGTGCCTGTTTGGTGTAGGTCAGTTGGCCTGGCTGTGTGCATCTCATTTGTAATGACAATCGTCCGCTAGAATGGCCTGCAAAGCTGCGGCGTATTCAGATATGCATCAAATGACATGT
The DNA here is from genome assembly GCF_019059575.1 of Amphibalanus amphitrite. Classification (NCBI taxonomy): domain Eukaryota; kingdom Metazoa; phylum Arthropoda; class Thecostraca; order Balanomorpha; family Balanidae; genus Amphibalanus; species Amphibalanus amphitrite. Next base: position 60,103 of record NW_024882889.1, read on the forward strand.
CAGTAGTTCTACATTGTCGATGGGTAGACTCGCTGTCATGTTAACGCACTGTGCATACACGACCTTGCAGGGGGGTATTTCATTAGGCCGATTTTATCTTGCATTTTGTATTGTCGGTTGCAATGGTTTTGACATGTTTCAAGATTTGCTCATTATGAAGTACCGAGTTACATAAACGTGCTCCAGAAGCATGGCCGATCATCCCCGGTTTGTCTCTGATTTCGTATTCGCTGCCGAAGGAAGCCATGAACTCCGTATCGATTTCATCTCTAGTCCCTCGAGCAGCATACTACAAACGCAGCTGTCCGCCACATTACATAAGCCCGGATATCTCGGGTATCAGCCGTAATGACTGCCTCATCTCACAAATAGCTGATGGGAAGCCTGTTCTGTGGACCACTGCTTTTGGCATCAGTGGGCTTAGACCTTCTGCTAAAATCTTGCTGGCAACCATGTGGTCCGCCTGGCGACCCTTTGCAGTGGTGAAGCGGATGGAATGCCGTCCCATTACCGTCCTGCCGCGGTCTCCAGGCTACCTGCTAGCTCCAGATGGCGCTGAAGGTGCCGCTGGTGTTTTGAAGAGGGGAAGAGGTGCGGATTGGAGGTCTACGAGGCACGGGTTCTGGGGATGGATGGGACGCACGGCTACCGGGAGAGCCCGGCCGGAGGGTGCACCGTTCCACGAGGGGTCTGAGATGAATGGAATACCGCGGAATGTCAGGGCCGCGAGAAGAAGAATCTGAGGTAGCGTCCACTCTCCAAGATGTCTTGGGCTAGACGCGTGGTTGTGTTGAGCGTGGGTCGTCTGGAATAGGTGTAGTGCGAAGATACTTTAGCTGACGGCGTGTGAAAGCTGGAGATGTTTGCGTTCAACATGTATGGCTAGAATTCCTTGCATTGGCACACGATAGAAGGTTCAGAAGTGAGACACTGATTCACTGCCGCAATGTTGTGCAGGAATCACCTGAGGGAAGCGTGGGACTCGAACGGGCCTCGCCGACACGGAGCGTACCGTTACCGTTATGACTAACGCCGGATGCGGTCGCCGCGACCAGCGCGGAGTTGCAGGTATTGGGGACGGACAGGTGTGCATCAAACGGCGCATGTGACGTGATGTGACGCAGCGGCGGTGGCCCACGTGGCGCGTCACCACCGTGACGTGACGCCGCCGTGACGGGACACCGGCCTCGTCACGGTCCGTGGCGCCCGGCTGTCGGTTTTGGATAGCACGGTGGGAAGGGGGCTGGCTCTGGGGGCTCTTCAACTACGCTGCTGAGAGCGGGCCGGGACTTTTCTAAGTGACGTAGGTCCCTCGCTCGGCTATTACGGCATTGCTTACCAAAAGGGAAAAGCTCAGTGTCTTCGTTTGAATACATCCATTGAAAGCTCCTACTAAAACGGATTCGCCCCTTCCTCCCTTCCTCCTTCCTTCGCAATCTTTTCCCTCGGGCACGTCCACCGGAAGCTCCTGCTCCAGTCGGCCCTCCCCGATAGGCGTCTCCGAGCGCCTTTGTCCCTCCCTCTGCAGGACGGGCGGCTGTCCAGTGACCACCTGGCTATCTGATCCGCAACGAGTGCTTGTCCTCCGCTCACCACCTGCCCATCTTGGAGACGGGGACGTAGGTGGATGCGGGGGCTTGAACGGTGATGGTGTGACTGGGTTAGACCCCTGGCAGCCAAGGCGTGCATGGGTATAAGTACACCTAGGTGACTTATACCCATGCATGTTTGTCGTCTCGAGTTGCGTTCTCAGTTTCTGGCCTTGCGACTCACTTTCGGGTTTGTCACCTCACCTGGCTTGCGATGCTATGCGGTTGCGCTCCGTGCTGAGCCGTGCTAAGCCGAGCCGTGCCGTTCCGTGATGAGCCGTGCCGTGCCAAGCCGTGTGGTCGTCCGGTGGCCAGCTGTCGTGCACCGTGACATCTGTCGTGACATGCCGGACCAGCTGTGCGACTGCTGGCCGTCACTCGTCATCCGCCCCGGACTGAGGGTTGTGTCACACCTCCTTGCATGGGACTCATGAATCCCCTCACAGCTGGCGCCAGGGTCCATCCTTTGTCAGAGGACTGAGTCACTTCACTCCTACGTCATGTTTGCGATTGGACGCTAGTGTGAGGTCCATCTGGTGGTCCCCGCCCCTACCACAATGTGCAGGTTAAATATTTTTTATCGTGCTATGTGTCACATTTGCAAGCTCTTCAACATCGTATTTTGTGGCAGCCCTGATCTGAAGTTTGTCTTGTGCTGACTCCCATGCCGTACTCGTGCATTGCAGCCGGTGCACTGTCTGTATGTTTAATTCTAACTGGCCCTGCGCGCTCTGACTCACTGATGCATTGGTTCTTGCTAATGTACTTTGACTTTTTCGCTGTCTCTAACCGAGCATTTTCTGCCTTTTCAGCGTGGTTCGGAGGAGCTGATGACCGCTGCTGCCGTACCGACCAACGGTGCCATGACACTCACGGCGGACAACAACAATGACGCCAAGAAGGTGAGAGAGCTCTCCATTTCCTGGCTCTTCCACCCCGTGAACATATTCCGATTTCCGATACGTTCCGGGATGTCCTGGGATGTCCTTAGATTCCAAAGAATACCCTGCTACGGTCTCAGGATGCTTTTCGCGCTCTACGAAGAGAGGAAAGTGAAAACATGTCAAAAAAACATCTGATCAGGGGCTGAAGTCTCGCTCCTTAGGTTGAGCAATGATCGTACATTCCACTTTCCAATGTCGATACACTGAAAACTTTTTTACCATTTCCTGAAGGGTAAACCCGCCATAGCATGGTAGCTTGACACACAGACGTTTTTTACCACCTTCCAGATGGTAAATTTTACTCTTTCATGAAGAGTAAACTCGCCAGGGAGGGGTAACATGACACACAGACGTTTTTTACCATCTTCTGAATGGTAAACTCTTTTGATTTACTCTTGTCTAGAGTGTAACATTTTTTGGGTTACACTCTTTGAAAGGGTAAATCTTAAACGGAACCCTTTTCTAGGGAGTAACGCATCATCTACTCTGTGCTTTACCCTCCTACAGAGAGCATATTCTTCTGGCCTACCCTTTGTCACATGGTAATGTTTACTCTTTCCTTTAGTGTAAACCCCCCAGAGGATGGTAACAGACTCACAGACGCTTGCTTCAGAAGCTTCACGAAGCTTCTGTTAACCGGAGCTCACCAACTAAAAAACATGCTTCAAGAGCAACAATGTATATTTGGCTTCCGTACAAACAATACGAGGGGCACACCAGCCATGAACATTGTGAGACTCTTCACTTATGCATACGAATTTATACGAAGCGTTCAGCAATGCACAAGCGGTAAATAAACACCACGATACAACTTGAATGCACTTTGAATGTGAATACAAGACATTCAGCGCCCTCATATTGGATAAGGCACAGCGCACAATATTTGAAGAGAGCGACGGCGTTCCTGGGTGGTCGCCCGTCTGCGTGAGATAATGAGACTGGATCACTACAGTGCAAGGCTTTTTCAAAGTCACCAACAAAATGCATAAACTTGTAGCATCACAACAAAATTAATGTACGTACTCACAACCTAGGCCACGTGGCCGTGCACGGGGTCCTGTTAACCAGGTCAAATTAGCACCACTCAACGGCATGCAATGCTCTAGCACATCGGTACTTACAATAAAATGTCCACAGAGGCTCTATAGGCGATGAGCAGCACACAAGCACAATCACCAACGGCCACGCCGCGCGGCACCGACACTGCTCACATCCGCTCTCGGAGACCAACGGCCGAAAACTGACAGATGCGCGCGGCCTTCAAACCGCAAACGGCCGATCTCGTTTCTGATTGGCTGAGTGATTCCATTTCAAATATCATCTTCACGAGGGTAAACAAGATCCACGCATGAAACGACTATCTGTACACGAGTCACGATACCCAGAAGGAAAGAGTTTTCGTGATGTTCTGGATCGCGAGAGTAATATTGATATTTGCATGGTAATAATACTCTTCGCTGGCGAATAAGTTCATATCAACCACGTACCGTTACTATGCACATAATGGTAGCAAAGAGTTACCCTTTCAATATACTCTTATCTTGCTGGTTTGATGAAAATGAACCCTCCAGGAGGTAGTAAAAAAGTTTTGAGTGTAAGCGTGGTCCGAATGGAATGGTGGAAATGGCCCTGAAACCGGAATGCGTAAAGGTCTGGCCTAAAGGGCCTCAGTCGAAATTCCAGCAACCTTTTCCTCGTTAACTCATTCCTTGTCCGTTCTCATGCTTACCTACCTGCCTTCATTTCAGTCTCATTATCCCACCTTAGTTGAGTGAATTCCCCTTTCAACACAACCGAATTCCATCTTTTCACCTGCCTTACCTTCTACCCTTTCCTTCGCTGGGTCCTTCTCCACAGAACCCAACGGTTCGTCCATTCTTCTCGCTCAGCTTGCGTGTCGCACCTGCGTGCCATAGGGTCCAAAATCCAGATAATCTCCGAGATCGAGCACACGAGGCCTTTCGCCAGGCACCACCTACCTTGCGAACGTCCGGCGCGACCAGAACCCGCAGGGTGGCCCGTGTCGCCCGTGTCAGGTCGTGTCACTGATCACTCGGTGTCAGAGTGTGACACAGGGCGGGACTCTGTCCTCGGTGACCGGCGGGGGTCCTGTTGGCGTTGGCGGACTGGTGGACGGCCCTCGTGGAGTGGCTGCGCGACAGAGACTGATACGGTGACGGAGAGCCTGCCGGCAGGGGTCCACTGGTCTGCTGGTTTTGGACTGGGGGTGACAGGGTGACCCGGACGGGACGGTGCATCTCAATGTCAGCTCGTGATATCGCTTGGTAGATGGCAGGTGGTAGGTGGCGCTGTTGTTTACAACTATATATAAAAAGAATTGAACAGTCTATTTCTTGGCGTCGTCTTTAGTGCAATGAGAATGCAAGTGTGTGGAAATTTGAACCTTGCGATAGGTTATTTAGATATATATCCCCTTGATTCTTTAGAAACGGTGCTTCCTAGCTTGTGGTGGAATATGTAGGCACGTAGCGGATCCCTTTTCCAAAAAGGACACTGGTTAAACCCGGACACTGGCATATTTTACCCTTTGCTTAACCCAAATTAACTTTGCATCCATGCCGATAAGTAACCATGGAGCAGAGCAGTGATGCCGTGACTTTCGGCGCACGGCGGACGGTCCTTCGCGCGACGTCACAGCGGCTCTGAGTGACGTCACGCTGCGACACGCTATCCCGGGATCGGATCTCCAATCTGTCGACGGTCGTGACGCACGCCGCGTGCGTCGTTACCGCTCGGTTACCGATGCGGGTCGGTCGCCGACGGCACACCGTAACCACGGCAACCGTCGCCGCCCGTCGTCGGCCGCGTGTCAGTGGCGGAGTGGAGCCTTTGTCGGCGAAATAGGTAGGAATGCGTAGGATCGTCGATGGAAGTGTGATGAATGCTTCAAATATTGGTGTTCACTTAATCGCTTCCAAAGCTTTTTGTGGTAAGGTGCTGTGAAAAAGCGGCAGGTGGCTCGCTGGCTTTGATTTCGCAAATCAGGTGAATAATTATTTCTCTCAAACGTGCTCAAGTCTTGCAAGATCTAGATGGCACATCTATGCATTATTAGTACCTTTTTCAGAACGACTATTTTTGTTTCAGTTAAATGGATCTGAAGATTACCTGGGGTCCATGACTCAGGCCTCGGTTCTTGGTGCTCGGGTAGTTTCGCGACGCCCCCGTGCAGGCACCGACGCCGTCAATTTTCGGAGTTGGCCGGCCGCGACTCTGGTCTGAACTCTGATCGGCTCGGTCTGAGATAATGAGGCTCGGCCGGGCGGCTAACGGCCAATTAACGGACGGCAACGGCCCCAGGTGCGCCGCGGGGCCGGAGACGGTCCGCGACGACCTGTCCCGGGCCGCGGAGCATGTAAGACTGGAGACGGACGGCCGAGGGTCGATATTGAGTTATATGTAGACAATGGAAAAGTCGGGGACCGTGGAAAGAGCATCACTGAACTGCGAACTGCAGACTGGAGATAGCAGACGCCACAAAGGTCAAAGCAGTCATTCACCCATGCTAAGCCTTTTCTTCTTCTTTCACGATGGGATGTCTCGGCGCATCGCGTACCACAAATTGTTTGTGTCGCCCAAGTCCAAGGCTCATTTTCGTTCGTCCTTATTAACCGATGGGCATTGAACTCGCCTGTCGTTTCGACAAGTGTGTGTAATGTGCATCCGATCGTTCGGTGTGTGTTTCCGGTGTATTTTCACCGCAGGGAAGCCGAGACGGTGTGATCCGCTCACTTTGGGAAGCCATTGCGACGAGGCCGAGGCGCCACGATGACTGGTTGCCGGTCAGTGCTAACCGCTGACTGCTGAGTTTGGCTTCTGACTGCTGACTGCTAACCGCTGGCTGCTGACCGCTGACCGTCTTCGCCGTATACCGGCTGCGCTGGTAGCGGTACAAATGGGGGCTTTTAGTGGAACGGAAGTCGGGCCCGGCGCTGTGGACTTATGCTGATGGCGGCCATGAAATGGATGTGCGACACACCTCCGAGGCAGCAATAGCTCGCATCGTTTAACATGCTAATTCGCCCTGATGGGAGCCATGAAGACGGTCTGCATTTAGACCGGCCTCGCACCGGACTCGGGTTTTAGCAGTCACAGGTTTCCGGTTAGTCATGAGTCTGCAAGTCAGTGTTTTGTGCATATTCACCTTCACAATGACTCTTCACCTCGGAAACCTGAGTTCGGGAAGTTGGCTGCAGTTTTCAGGATGTGCTGCTGGCTGAGCGTCCAGTTCGGGTCTGCTGGGGTGGCGTGACCACCTGTCCCGCCGGGCTGTGTCGCTTCCTGGCTGGTGGCGGTAATGGCACCAGGCACAGCGGGGCCGGCGCGCTGTCGGTCGGCCGCACGCGAGAAGAATGGGCGACGTTGTTAAATGTGTGAATTATCATCACAGAATGTGGACTGTGGAGGATGATCGAAATGTTCATCATCCTCGCGATGCGCTAGTTGGTGCGGCTGTTTTTATGCCATCGACGGTCCGACAGAGTTTTATGGTCGTTTTGTTTAAATGACGAACTATCAGGGTCGCCTCATTGTCAGTCTGAGCGAAACTGTCGGATCGCGCGAGATAATGTCAATGCTACTGCTGTCGAATCTGTCCGACCTGTTGGTTTTACCGTACGATTGGAGCCATCAGACTGTCGCGCTGCCGCTTCGCTTTGGCCGACGGCAGGTTGTTTTCTGCCACGGGTCCGCGCCCGCTGAGCTGTCTCGTCGGAAGTGTCCGGGTCTGATTAATAATGCAAGCACGGCAGAGCGAGTTCCCAACTGCGGCTCCGCCCGCGCGAAACACGGCCTCAGAGCCGACGCCAACTTAGTGCCGGAGTTGGACCGAGTTGGAGCCGACCACTCGGATGGCCGGTTTGGTGGCGCTGTGTGGGATTTAGTGCTGTTGCTTCGTCCGGTATGGGTGCCGTGATGTGGGGTGTTTTCCCTCCCACCCTCGCGCCATCAACTTGGACAGAGTTTGATGGCTGAGAGGGACCTGAGGCTTGTCACTGTGGACGGTATTTGATGTGGATTTTGTGTGGCTTTGTGGACCGGGACGATGCTCGATGTGGACCGTGGTGGGTGATTGTGTGGACAGTGGACGCGATAGCCGGGTGGCCTCCGCCGACCATCTGCCGGTCGGTCTGCCGCTGACGCCATCTGTCGCTGGTCACGCACGTCAGACGGGACGTCCCGGCGTCTCGGACAGACGGACAGACGGGAGGCGGCAGCCGGTCTCCATGTCGGCTGCTCGCTCCATTTCTGTTCGCTCGTCTCTGGGTGATTTGTTCGCCACTCTCGGGCCGGCCGGCGGCGGTCGCCCGTCCCGGTTTTTCTGCGTCGGAGGCGCCGCCGCCAGCCATCCGCCGCATCAGTTCCCGTCAGCTCGCGCGCCTTCCTCTCGACTGGTCTGTCGGGTCGGCTGTCTCTCCCTCTTTCCCTCTCTCACTCCGCCACAGGCGCCGCTCGGTTGGCACACAGCCAGCTCGCGGCGTTTGGCGGCGCCGTTGTCTGACCGGCGGCGGTTCCGGCGCGCCGTTGAGCGACGATTGACGGCGCAGCGGCCGCTGTTTCTGCCTGTTGCGCCTGGTGGACGCACGGGCCGCGCCGCCGACTGCCAACCCAAGCCGGCGCCCGCGGCGGAAAACTAGAATTGATGACCGGAGCCCGTTATGAAATTGCGCTATATCAAACTTGAGAATTGCTTCTGAAGCCAAGCATCGCGCCGACTCAGATTGCATTTCATGAAAGTATCCGTCGTGTGCGAAAATATTCGTTTGGAAACCTTAATATAAAGCTCCAGCTTCTGTGAATCGCTCACTATATTGAATTCTTCCTGGTCGAGTCAGACTCCATGTTGAGGCTGTTCTGACCGGGACGGCTGCTCTGGCGCACGCTCCACTCTCTTGCCCTCGGCCTGCCCAATCGGCGCGTGCAATCAATACGGCCGACCGGCAGCGCAGGCCGTTTGTTGCTGTGACAACTGGCAACGCCGTTTAGTCGGCTGCTCTTCTGCTCCAGTGATCTGTCCGTGGATGTGCACAGCAAATAGGCGCCTCCGTGCGAACGCCAGGAGGGATCCTGGAGGCAATGAAGGGAGCTGTGTGAATAGACCAAGAGACGAGTGTAGATGTGTGATTGGTATCCTTGTTCTCTGGAAGATGCCGAGGGAGATCTCTTCTCGGGCAGCGACGCTGGATGAATGTCTATTCCGGCAGCAATATCTGAACACGCCTCGGTTTTGTGAATGCAGTGGTGATGCTACTCAAGGTGCCGGAAATGGGAAATCGGCGCCGTGTTTGGTAGAGGATTTGTCGCGCTTTCAGTACACACCGCTGGCAGCTCATTCGGACTCTGATGCCGACACAGGCGTCGTTTCGGAGACGGGAGGCATTGTGTGCATCGGAACGATCTGAGTCGGTATATAACAGACTTTCCGGCACGAGCTGAATACAGAAGCGCCGCTGTCGGCGACTTCATTGCCCGGGCTCTGACACACAGAGGCGGCGCTCTGGGAACTGGGGAGTTCTAAAAGTTATTGTGGCTCGGCGGATCTGTCACCGGATTTCCCTAGAATTTCGGCTGTATCTTATCGGGGCCATACACAGGGCCGGCCGGCGCGGCGGGGCTGATAGCCTATCGGTGTTATTAATGAACGCCGCTGCCGACGCCGGCTGGCCAAACAGGGGTGCCTGTTGCACCGCCAGGTGACGCCCATCGCCCCTGCCCCCGCCCGGGGGCAGCCATCTGTCGGCGGGGGTGGCGGGTCCATACTCCATGTCGGCCCTGGGGCTGATGGCTGCTCCATCCAGTCCAGGTGCTGGGCGGCAGTCAACCTTGAGCGCCGGCCGCCTCGTGATCCCTAACACAGATACATCCTTGACCCTTCACGCTACTTCGTGATAGTCCATGACTCCTCGTAACCCTTTGTTATCACCTAACGAACCACTGTGGTCTGTCGCCAACCACAGAGACCTTTCGTAACACATTTGACCTCGACGAGCGCTCCACACTTAGCTGAGGCTCACCAGACCGACTCATGTGTTGCTCCGATGTCTTCCCCTCACGTCAGGACACCCAGCCGCTGCCGCCGTCTCCTGCGCTGCTCAGATCGATAGCGGCTCAGGGCGCTGGGAGCTACTTGTTGACGCCCCAGGTGGCTGGTGGCCGTTACGCCCCTGCTTCCCCGCTGCATTCACTGCGTTCCCGCCGGCGCGCGTGGTGCGTCTCCCTGCTCTGTCCTCGCATTGTCGTCCCCTCGCTTCTCTGACGCTCTCTAGCGTCAATTATTCTCCCTAGTCCCTGGCGACGCTTCCATTTCGATTGGCGCTCGGCGTTTGCCTCTCATGTTGCCGATGGAACGACGGTTCTCCATTTATCATCGAGAGGTAAGCTCATCTCTGGTAATGCGGCGTGCGGAGCGTCCCAGAAATGCTGAGGATGACGGCGAGGCAGCGGAGTGGAGGCGTCGGCGGCGCTGCCGCTGAGAGCCTGATCGTGTTGCGTATGCATGGAAGCCGCTGCCGAGCCGACAGCGCGCGGCCCGATGATGCCTCTGAGCCCCGAGGCTGCGTGCTGGGCCAGACAACAATTGGCGGGGGCCCCTGAGGGCGGGCCTCGTCGTGTTTTATTCAGTAGGGGCGGCGGTGGGCGGCGCTTTCCGTGGGAGCTTTGGTGGGACGGGGACAGGCGGGGTAGCTGCTCACCTGCAGGTTTGTGGGCCTCGCTGGCGTGTCGCTGTCAACCGTCGAGGCTATCCGTCTGTGTAGTGGCGGCAGGCACAGCGGGGGCTGCGTGGTGACCGTGCCGTTTGTGAATCATCCCAGGCACCCTGGGATGACATTCCCTGCTGACCTTCCCCACTTCCTCTCCCCTTTCACCTCGTCCCCTCCCTGTCTGCTGCCCACGTCATTGGCATGCGACGCTACCGTTTCTGGTCAGGGTCAGGGTCGCTCCCCGACAGCTGCCGCCGCTCCCTCTCTCCCCCTGACACCCTGTGGAGCTGCCCTTCACTCCCCTGCCGCTCCGGCGTCCCCCGACCGGCTCCCATTCGGGGGAAGGGCGCGTGCCCTCAGCGATGTAAAGGCTGCGAGGGGGCGCGTCGGTCTCCCTCGGGTCCCCGTCGGTTTTGTCTGGCGCACTTCCATTCTGTGTCCACCGCCGATTAGATCTGAGCGCAGAGTGACTCAACTCAGTCAGACAGGCGTTTGTTGAAAGCGACAAGCCTTACTGGGCTATACCCGGGGCTAGTAAGGAATGTGCGCGATGTTGACTGCCAGCCGACGAGCTCCTTGGTGATTTGTGATCGTGGCTCCACCATGTCCACACGGCGTCCTTTAGAAGCTCCGTCGGCCGGCGGGGTTGTCGTTGAGTGTCCGGAGACCCCGGGAGACGGTTCCACCAGGAAGGGAGCGGCCTGGCACGGTCGGATCGCACCCGATATGGTCGCGCTGTCGGACCGATGCAGGGATGGGATTTCCAGTCCCGCCCGCGCGATCTATGGCTCGCCGTGCCGAAGAGCTTGTCCACGGAACGCCGGCGCATGTTAATTGTCGTCTTTGTGACGCTGCGTTATTCATTTCAGCATCGGCACGTTTGTCTAGCTTAGCTCCAGCTGGCGGGTTGAGACTTCCGCTTGTGGCCGACCCTTCTGTGTGCCGGTTTTGTGTGGCCTCGTTTCCACCGACGGGAACGGAACCACGGTTCCCCAGTTTTCATGGCATGCTGGCAGCGTTAGGGGCAGTGAATGGTTATACGACACGTGCGCGCCAACTGCGCCCCTGTTGCTCCCCCTCGACCCCCGTCTGCGGCCCGGCCGGCCATGTGGCGCTGCTCCGTCTCCGTGTGTCGGGGGGCCGGGCCGCCGCCGCCGGCCGCAGCTGTCACCGGCAGCGTCCGGTGCTGACGGTAAGCTGCGGCAGCTGTCGTTTGTCGTGTGCCAGCTCGCCGGCCGCGTTCGGTCCCCCGTCGACCGGCCAATCCGTCTGGGGTCTGTCGCGACCAGCCGAGCGGGCCGCGGTGTCCGCCGGCCGCCGCGGGAGGCTGGTCTCCCGAGACCGGTCGGCCGGCCGGACCCGTCAGACGGCAGCTGCTGTCGCAGTGATTGGAGCCGGTGGGCCTTTGTGTGCCGCAGGACCGGCCGCGCAGGCAGCTGGGCGGACTGAGTGGAGCGGTGAGTGAACGGGTGACACGAGCGGGCGCCAGGTGACACTGGGTGACGCCAGGTGACGCCGTGTGACACCAGGTGACCGGAGCGGGTGTGTACACAGAGCTGCGGGCAGGTGACGGGTCACTGCCGATGCACCAGGTTTGTCCACCAGGTGCGGCAGAGCCGGTCGGGTTACAGTGCCTTTTCCGGCGCTCGCCGGCTGCGCCATCAGGTAGTATACAGTACACACACGGTCCCTGTGCCGGTCCTGTGTGTATGAAGGGATGTTTGCAGCCGGGGTAAACTCCCGAGCTGGGGCGTTTATTCCTGGCGCGGACGCCGGCGCCCGTGTCGACAGCTCGCCGCTCCGGCCGGAACTGCGGAGTTTCAGGAGTTTGACGGCCGCGGCGGCCATTGTTCCTGTCGAGCCGGAGCCGGAGGTCAGTGCGGACGGTCACGGGTCACCTGTGCTGACCCCGTGTGGGCGGCGGCGGCGGCGGCGGCGGCGCGCCCCCGGCAGGCGAGGCGATCCATCAGCCGGCTGGTCCGCCTGTCGGTCGGTCGGTCGGTCCCTCATCTCTCCTCTCCGCCAGAGGAGAGGGCGGGCTCGGCCAGGTTCAAGGCCCGTCGAACCGACCGTGAAACGCGCAGATCCGCCGCTGCCGCTCCGAGCGCCTCTAATGCTGTCGCCGCGGATCGGACGCCCCTGGGATACCGGCGGATGTCGATTCTGTTGTCTTCAGACGCGGGATCAAGGGATTTGGAGCGCTCGCTCGCTACCGCCCCGGGACGAATGGGGTCTTCGGACACTTGGAAATGTCGTCTGATCGGGGTCGCAACTATAAGCCGTGTAGGTAGTAGATGATTGGTTGAGAAATCAACCTTTGTTTGTCGTTTCTAGAACTGGGAATAAACTGTAGAATACTTGTAGATCTACGAGTCGGAAGACTCGTACCACATTTCTTTGCTATGTGGAGTACCTACACATGTTTAGTCGCTGTCCTTGCATGCACGATTATGCTCAGCTCCGAGAATTTCGTGATGCATGAGATCATAAAACGATGACCTCAAAGCGCTGGCCTCCAAACAGGATTCGTGGCTCGACCGACCACGAAAAAGTGTTAAATAAATCGTGCAGTCGGTTGGCCGTGGAAAACTCATCACCTCTTTCAATGGCGGTGTGCTGCCCTCGCCGTCTGCCCAGCCGGCTCCCAGCCAGCCTCGCGGCCAGCCCATGAAAGCCTCGGCGGCGCCGGCTCTCAGTTTTTGTCCGGTTTCCGGCGTTCACAAACGTCTGAGCAGTTTGACCTCGACCGGCGGCGAGGGCGCGGCCGCCGGTGACGGCCGTTCTGTGGGCCGGGCGGCGCCGCGGACCGGCGCCCGAGCCCATCCTTCCGGCGCTGGGCGGCGTGCCGGCGAACCGCCGCTCGTTTTTGTCGTGGTTCGTGCGTGTCTTGGCCGGTGCGGTGCGTTTTTGGCCGCGCCGCCGGCCGCCGCCTCGTTTTTGTCTGCGGACCTCTGCTGCGAGGCGGCGGCGCGGCGGCGGTCCGCCCAGCAACGCGCCGCCCGGCAGACGAGCCGCCCTCCCGCCATAGGAGGCTGTTGCACCGGCTGACGAGGACATACTCGCCCCGAGGCGGCCCGGCGCCGGCCGCTCGTGGGAAGGCCCACGTTATGGCTGACCAGCGATGGGCGCGAGACGCAGCGGTGGGAGCCTCAGCGGCACCAGAATGGCCAGACGGTCTGACATGGGAGCGAAATGGATGGCTGTGTGGAGGCGGTCGTGAGAAAACTGTAGCGAATGGGAGGGCGGCGTGTTATGTGAAGGTCACTTTCTGGCTAGTTGTGTAGCATTGTTCAGGATTGCCACTCCCTCTCCATTACCCTACGCCCGACCCTGGCCAGCAATCTGGAAACCCTTGGCAACCATCCCCTGACCTTCACACTGACACTGACGGTGCCAGCAGCTACATCACGTCCATCCACCTGCCTACCTTGTGTGCGAACGTCTGTCCTGTCAGCGCCCCCTCCTCGCCCGTCCTCTCGCAGCCCGCCGCGGTGTGTCAGCCGTCACATCGGTAGCAGTCTGCAACTCCCATCGCTGATGGCGTACTATTCACGACAGCGTATTGTTTTTGGACACGTGTAAGATTATTTTCCGACGCGGACGATTGTCGCGCCTGTTATCGTTGGCTCTTGTCTCGCACTCGATCTGCCGGAGTGCCTCTGAAGATGCGCCGGTCGGGCCGGGTCTGGCGGTCCGTCCGGGCGATCCGCCGGTGCTCGGCCGTGACAGTGAGTGGGTGGCGATGCCGCTCGACGCGACACGACCGCTCTGTCTCGCCCGTCACGCCGTCCGCTCTGGTGGTATGCTAACCGGCCGCGAGATGGCGACTGGACGGCAGCGGAGTGAGGAGACTCGTGGTGCCATGGCGGCCGCCGAGTGACGGCGGCGGCGGCGGCGGCTGGCTGGTCGCCCACGCCAAGCCAGGTTCAAGGAGAGTCTGGGCGGCGAGACGTGGTTCACTCCAGCGCCGCCCCCGCCCCCGCCCCCGCCCCCGCCGGCCGCACTCGGCTGGCGTTTGCTCAGTCGCGAGTCGCGGCGGGGCAGCCGAGCCGCGCCGTGACGGATAAGTTGGGTCGTGACGGGTCACGGCCTGTCGGTGGGGTCATCAGCTCCATCGCCGTTCCAGACAAAGCTCCGACTGGTCCGCTTCATAAAACACAATCAACGATCCTACTGTCATGCAAACTCCCATAAGAAAAACACAGCACTTAATGCTTTTTATTGATGAGTTATGGGTCAGTTCGCTCGGTGACTTTCCGTAAAAAGTCTCGTCCGCTTTTTTGCTTCACATGAATTCATAACTTCCGCGGTTGGTTGAATCGGCTTTATGGCGCTGCCCTTAGTCCATCGGCGATTTATTGGGCTGATCTGGACAGGCCACAGACGTTGGTGAGGAGAAACGACCCTGTGCCACTGCCGGGAGCGGCCCCTCCCGACTCCCCGGCGCACAGTGTGGCCGAAGACCAGTTTAGCGCGAATTTAATCCCAGCGCCGCTCGGATTCACTGAAAATGGTTCTCTGGTTTCAAAACTGACATTTACCCCTCGCCGGACCTATTGGTTTTCAAAATACGCGCCGGCCGAAGGAGGGGAGGGGGGGGGGTACGACCCCCGCCGCTGTTTTGCCCCTGATGAAACTAGAGCCTCGCGGGAAAAAAACGAGCGTGTGTGCCGTTACGAGACGCAGCAACTGGTATCCAATTTTAAGGTCTCTGGTTAACCTGTGACCTCTGAGGTCGGATCAAGTGGCCCAAGGCACGGATTCGTTTTTTATTAATAACTTCGCGAAAAAATGCCGCAGAGCCGCAATTTTGGCACCATCGTGTTCGCCTCGCTCAGGTGCGTCGAATGGTATACTTTTTGTTCGGCTGAAGTCAACTTAAGGTGTTGACCTCGGGTCAAGGTCAGGTTAGAGCCCCCCAGATCACGAAGTTGGTCGAAGGAGGTCATGTTGCATATCATTCGATTCGGCAGGTCTTCCTGAGTCCATTGGTGGCTTTCCCGACTCGCTAGCTCAATTTGATCGGGAGTTATTGACGAAAAACTCTTATTACCCTAGTGACGTCATAAATGACGTCACGTAAGGCCAATAATGCAAAAGTGAAGCATCGGACCTTGCAAGGAGTGCATGAAATCACGATTCCGTGTGCTTGAGATAGATAATTAGGCTGGAGCCTGTTCGGCCGCGCCGCCCCCGACCTTGGTCAGGTCACGCCGGGCGGCCGACTAGACATGTTCAAAGCTGAATTGACGGCAAATAGGCAAAAAGTGGCAGCTGAAACTTGCTCGCTTATGTTCAGAAATGTGCGGAGAGTTCAGCCATGCCCTATTCGTCATATCCATTTTTATCCATTTTGACATTTTCCAACTTCTTTATGAAATACTATCGTGAGAACGATACACATGCAAGGCTCCTGTTCTAACTCATTAAACTCAGAAACCATTCATTGAAAAGCTACCATGATAGCAGAAACAGCTTCATCATGAATTGTGCTATCCGGTGATATGCTATTTTCTCATATATCTTCTCGAAGCTTCCGTAAAATTTACATTGAAAACTGGACATATTTCTCAGTACCATAGCCCGATTTCAGGAACCGGAGCGTGGGTCTACTTTCGGCAGGGATATAAGTCCTCAAATGATAAAGCGGCTTAAAAATAAGGTTGTATCCGATAACTTTGGACAATTTCCTACCCATTGATAGGTATAAATAACAGGTTATTGAAAGTCGGGTTTTTGATTAAATTCGCGCTAATCTGGTATTCGGCAACACCGCCGCGGCGGTGCGGCTGTGGAGGAACGGTCGGCTTCTCAGCCAAGCTCAACTCAAGGGCGCATTCCTGTGCGCGTGCGGTCTGTTGCCGGGCCTATTTCGATCCGTTGAACTCTGTCGTATCGCCGGCCGTGTGGGTTTTGCGCCGGCCGGCATCGGGCTCAGTCTCACTTTGTTCGCGGACCGGGGAGGCCATTTTGAGCACAACTTCTGACTTTGTCGATTCTTTGTGCCATTTGGGAGCGCTGTAGTTCATAGCCCATAACTGGGCGATTTATATCGGTGTGGCCTCGCCGTCAGCTGTCTTTATTTCAGAATAAACGGCCAACTCGTGAGAAACTTGAGTTGGCTGACCGTGTTCGATCCGAATGACTACTCTAGCGCCGGAATTGACAGTCTCTGCAATCATTACATTATATACGCTCCAGCAGGCCGATAATTATGAACCGGTCTTTCTGGTGTTCCTTGCGCTACCAAATCAGGTGTGCACGAATATTCTGACAATGATTTATTACACCTGATACGATTCAGGTCCGAAATTAGCCCCAGTGACGGCCATTATTCTGTGCTTTTGCTTACCTATGTCTCTATGCGGGGTGTCTGTCATTAAGGTTGATTTAAAAAGTTTTTTTTTTTCGCTTTCAGCATTGTCATTCAATACCGTTGTACTTCTTATATTTTTGCCTATGTCTAGCGCCGCTCGTGAGCTAGAGTGAACTAATCAGTTGCTCCGGTTTGAAGCATTTCGGTGATGCCTGTGTATTGTGTACCTAAATGTGCGCACTTTTCTGCCGACTCGCTCCACACTGTCTATGACCTCTGACTGACCACGCCCGCTCCCCTGTGTGTCCCCAGGTGAAGCTGGACAGCAAGCCCAGCCGCGTGGTGCACATCCGCAACATCCCGACCGATGTCAGCGAGACGGAGGTCATCCACCTCGGCATCCCCTTCGGCAAGGTCACCAACGTGCTCGTCCTCAAGGGCAAAAACCAGGTGAGAGTCTGTCCGGACCCCGGGCGTCGCCGTGGGGCCTGCAAGGTCGTCTGCGGAGCGGCTGCGGCCCGCGGGGCGACACGGCACGGCACGGCACGGTTTGACTGTGCCATGAACGGGGAGGGCGTGTGGCCTTCGGCTGGGAGTTGTTATGTAATGTGGCGAGTTAGCTGGAAACGTGACTTTTGTTAAGGTGTGGGAGGTGGGAACGAAGTGGTGAAGTTCATGGTCAGCAGATTTGGGTACGGCGAGAAAACGATTGGATAGAAGTATGAAGGCATCGTCCAATACAACTCCTAGGAAGATGCTAAGGTGGTTAAGTTGACTCGCGCTGTTTGGTCTACATCCGATGCGCCCGCTTTATTGAATAATTCTGTAAAGGCTTGGGAAACGCATGCATCGGAATAATTCTGTAAAGGCTTAGGAAACGCATGCATCGTATGACGCTGGTTCCAGTTTCTCAACATCAGCAGCTTCAGCACTGCTCGGCACGCTCACCGTTTACTGAACCCAAGCTGCAGTCCAGTAACATTCCAGCACGCTTTCCGGTCTGCTGCCCTCGGTCCGTGTATTTTCCACCGTCTGCTGGCTGTGTCAGTGTCCACCACGACCGCCTCTGCCCGTCGTCCGGCAGCCGGCCGGACGACGGGCAGTCCATCCCTCAGCCATCTGTCGCGCCGAGACCGGATGGTCACGGTTCGGCTGCTTTCCTCTTTGTGATGAGGTACTGCCCGCCGCCGCCGCCGCCGCCGCCGCCGCCGCCGCCGCCGCCGCCGCCAGCACACTGAGTGGCCGCCCGGCGTCTAAGAGGCCGCCCCCACCCCCGCCCCCGCCCTGGGAGGAGGGCGGAGCCGGGCCGCTTCCCCGGGGAGGCGGCGGGATGTTTGCGCCGACGCCGGCCCGCTGGAATGTTTTTGTTCGCCCGTCTGAGCTGGATGGAGTGGGTGTTAGCCGCGCTGCCCGGCTGGAGACGCATACACGGGAGAACCCGAGCGGAGATGGGATGGAGACGCCGGAAAGGAGATGAAGAGGGGAGTTTTACCAGGAATTGTGCCTGTTTTTACCTGTCCCTTCCGATGGGATGTGTGGGTTGGAGACGAAAGCGTCGTCCGTTCGTAGGAGCATGAGTTGCGATTCAGCTCGCCTCACGGGCGGCGGCGGCGGGCGGTGGTAAAGGTCGCGGTTATCATCCATCTGAGCGGCGGGAGGCAACCCCAGCTCCGGGCCGTGACCTCTGGCCGGCCGACCCCTGACCCCTGACCCCTGACCTGGCGTGCCTGTCGCCGTCACGTCCGCCGGGAAGACCCGGTGGGGTGCGACGACCGACGGGCCACAGAGGTTCAGAGACGTGACTGCTGAGGGTGGAGGGTCGGTTGGGTCACGGATTGGGCTGAGCGTGGTCTCGGAGCGCAGCACAGAAGATGACAAAGAAGGAAGAGGATGGGGTAGATGGGTTTGGCGAAAGAGTAGGACTCTTCTTTGTTCGATCTCCCCGAGTTTTTACGTTAGCGGCTCTATGTTTTACAGCTGTAGCGCCGAATCAATTCTACCAGAACGGACCCCGATCTTTCCAAATCCCCCTGAAGTCCACTCTGAAGTCCGCTGTCCTGAGACGGACCGGCGAACAGAGGAGGTTCAAAAACGCCGCCGGCGCGTCATTTCACGCCGGCGGCGCGTCATTTCCCGTCGCCGGCGGCGGTTTTCTGAGCTCTGCGGCCTCTCATTTCTCGGCCGGCGGATTAGGCCTCGAGCCGACTGTGGACGCGTCTGATCCGGGCACAGTCGGACCCTCTTCACCCGCCCGGCTCAGACCCGGGGATTTGGTAGGTCCTCTCTGAGAGCGGTCCTACGCCGGGAGGAAGATGGATTGAGCGTCGGGACGCCCGTTGGTTACAGCTCGAGGTAATTGTCGGTATGTTCGTCACAGTGGGATATTCCAATAGACCTGTCATGAGAGCTGTCATTTCGTGATGGCTCGACTGTCCTGTCACCATGAACCGTCACCAATCCACGTCTGTCATCGACGCCGCCACCGCCGCGACTGTCACTGGGTGACATTCCCGGGTGTGCGGTGTTTTTGGACGACCCGCTCTGTCAGACAGTTGTCAGCGGGGGCGGCCGGCCGCTGCTCATATAGCACGGACGTGTGGTGGGGTAGGGCCGGCGCGGCCTAGGTGAAACGGCTTCCCTCTGTCAACGCGGAAGGTCGTCTCTGACAGGCTCAGTGCTATTTATGATGGGACTCGTGGAAAGGTCACTGTAGTGAGCTACAGCGCCCGTGGGTTTAGCAGTTTCATGAATCACGATCCTTGCTCTACATTGTTGAACTAAATATTCGTTGGATTCCGTACGGTTCGTTTCTTATCGGCCGACATGCCTCCGTTGGAGTAGAACTGAACCCGTTCAGATTATGCCCAGCCATTCATCGGACCGGATTTGCGCTCCAGCATTAATCCGGCAGTGGTTTACGCGAGTTTTTCCCCTATCGCCAACCTTCGTCGATTCCGCTCCACCGCACAGTGGAACAGGCGTCGCCGAGTTATGTCGAAATGGATTTAAACGGCTGGCTGAACGCGCCTTAGGTCGCATCTTAACAAGCTGCATAAATGCATGAAAACTCCATCCAGCGGAGTCAAAAGTTTGCCGTTCCTGGAACTAATAATTAGCTCTCCTATCACGTGTCAGCTGGCCGGTTCGCCGAGACGCGTTCGTTAAAGGCTTGTAAAACGCTGGCGGGGCCTACGCCCTGCAGTCCGACCCGGGAGCCCTGCTAGCAGTGACGTCCGCTGACGTCCTGTGACGTTGGCTGACGTTAGCTGACGTGCTGACAGACTCAGTCACGTCACTCTCGACGCCACGAGGCTCGGCGCTGCACAGGGTGTTCCTGGAACCGGCTCGTCGGCGGCGACAAAGCCGACGCGAGCCGTGCGCCAGACCGATTCACTCGGGTCGTCGCTTGATTGAAACGGGCTGCTGCTGCTGCCGCTGCGGCGGCCATGGCGGCAGGCGCCCGTAATCCCGAGCTGATTGGTCGGGCCTAGCCACCGCTCCAGGTCCAGGTGCGTCCCGTGCTAAATCAGGCTGGATCTTCCGGGAGCCATCCCGGGCCGGCCCGGAGCGGCCTGCGGCGACCCCGGAATCGGCCGGAATCTGTCGGAAATCTGCCGCGCTCAGTCGGCTGAGATACGAGCGTCGCCGGCGGGCACAGGCCGCCCGCCACCGACGAGGAACGGAAGCCCACAGATCCGTCCCACCGAGACGGAGAGATAATGTAACGCAAACTTAGCAAAATATATGGCGCCGTGCCATGCGTACCCACGAATCCGTCTCATATGCGCCGCCGGATCAAAACGACATCACCCAGGGATTGGTCTGAGCTGGGTAGGGCCTATCAGAATCACGTCTGGAACAAACGAGGGCTGGCGGGGACCGGAGAGCGCTAATTTGCCGTCTGATTACTGCCGCAGCCCGCGGCGGCGGCGCCGGATCCATCGATCCTACCTGACGACGACGGTGCGCTGTTTGCGGCCCACCAGTTCGTCGCAAACGACGGGGAGCGTCACCTGACGTAGGATGTAAGGCTTTCGTCGTGGAATCGTCGACGGGGGCACGGCAACGAACCCAATTATAAGCCGGTCCATAACTCGGCGATTTTTCGGCGGTGTCCGCTCATCGTTGTCGGTCGACGACGCGCTTTCCAGCGGCGTCGTTAGCGTGTGCTCGTTAATCGCTGAGCCGTTGCCGACTTTGTGACGGGCTGCGTTGCTCTCTCTCTTCTGCGCGGTCGCGGACCGCGCCTTAAGGCGCGGCCGGCGGGGGCGGGTCGGTGGCGACCTGCACCCGCCCCACTCTCTTCAGATAACTGATGATGTGTTGGGCCGGCCCCGAGAGCACTTCCGCCAGGGTCGGACAGTGCCCCCAGAAGCCGGCCCTCGCCGCCACGTGTGCAGGGCACCCGGCCAGGAGGTGCTCCACGTCCTCCTCCTCCTCGCCGCAGGCTCGGCAGGTCGGGTCTTCGACCAGGCCGAGGCGATGAGCTGTGGAGGCCCCCTGCCCGTGGGGTCGATGCCCCCCTCGACGGAGGGGGCGAAGTGCCTCCAAAACGCGGACTCTCTTCAGCTGCCGCCACCACGACGGGCTGCGTTGCTGCGGAGATGTGTCGAGCAGCCGCCTGGGGCTGCCCGGGGCTCAGCTGCGAGATGGGCGAGCGTCGGAACTGTCGCGCGACAAAGCCGGCGGCTGCGTCGGATGTCAGCTGGACAGCCGCGGCGCCGCGAAACTTACTGCCTTGAGGCGTGCCCTGGGGGTGGGCAGGGGAGGTCGGACGAGCTGGGACTGATTTGAGCCGAGTTCCTGGACTCGCCGACCCCGACAGCGCGTTCGCGCCGCCGACGGGGCCGTTTCTGGAGGCCGTCCGCCGGCCGGACGGATGTTTTGACAGGTGAGGGGTGCCAGGCGCCGCTGCCGGTCCGTCACCGCTGGACGCCGGAGGCTCGGAGACGGCCGGTCTGCTGCCGTGCCGCCCCCGCCCCCTCCCCCGTCCCGCTCCACCCGGCGCGGCGCCCGCCCGCCGGTACCGGCGCTCGGCCTGCCACCTGTGGCCGTGGCCGGCAGGTATTTCGGGACAGACGGTAAATACCGGCCGTCTGGCGCAGTGGAGAGAGCAGGGAGTGGAGAGAGTGTAAGAGCAGCGAAGAGCGGTGATAAAATGTGGAGAAATATGAAGTGAGACTGTGGATAAGCAGCTACATGCCGCCAGACAGCCGTGGATGGAAGGAGATGGAGCGAGCCGAGAGCCTCAGAGAATGAGGAACAGGACACGGGGTTCAGGCGGAGACAGAGTTGGATGGCCGCTCGTTCCGGAGGCGCGGTGTCGTGATGACAACCGGGAAGCCGGCTGAGCTGAGGCGGCCGGGCCGCCATTTCCGGACGGCTGGCGGCGACGGATGGCCGCGCTCGGCGCGACGGGCCTCATCAGCACGTCATCATCACGCCATCAGCGTCATCGCCGCGCCGGCACCGTCATCATAGAGCCATCAGACGGGATGACGCCGGCCCGAGATCAGCCGTCTTCGTGGGAATCCGTCGGCCGCCGTGGACGGGACCGGGCTGGGGCCGGGTGTCTCGCCACCATATGGTCACCGGCCGGTGTCGGGCGGCGGGCCCAGGGCGTGGCCGGCCCCGCCGCCGCCGCTGACGCTAACGCTAACGTTGACAGGGACACTGGACGGAGCCCGCGGTTGATGTCCGCCCGCAATATTGCCCAATTCCCGTGGGTTAGTGTGTGCCGCTTGTTAACTTTTTCAATTTGTCAACGGCGCCCCGGACGGACCTGAAGCCCGATGAGCTTGTTTACCCGTCGAGAAAAGAATGAGCAAGACCTCAGGCGATGGAGACAGGTGTTGACGGAGAAAATACGGCTTCCTTTGCGAGCGGCAGGTGACCGACCCTGCCGCTGGATATCCCTATTCTGCCAGGCGACTCTCGGGCTGTGTCGATCTGATAGCTATGCCGCGGTGGACTCTGCATGCCGGTTCGAATGCGAACGCTGTGACATGGACGTCGTTTTCCGCTGTTGTTCGGCTATCGCGGTGTGGGAGATGGAAAGACCTCCCCACGCCAAACTGTTCCCATCGCACCACTGTCTGCTGTTGATACCCGAATGACAAGTGATGACATGGGTCGGCGGGGTCTGTGGATCTCCATCCAATTCCACACCTCGCCTCCCATCACTCACCCAGTCTCTTGGTTTACCACCAGCGCGACTATAGGCGCCGCG
Source organism: Amphibalanus amphitrite (assembly GCF_019059575.1). Taxonomy (NCBI): domain Eukaryota; kingdom Metazoa; phylum Arthropoda; class Thecostraca; order Balanomorpha; family Balanidae; genus Amphibalanus; species Amphibalanus amphitrite. Next base: position 82,902 of record NW_024882889.1, read on the forward strand.
GCCGCTGCTGTCTTTATCTCTCCCAGGGATCGGGCGTGCCGCTGAAGGTGGGGGAGCTCTGAGAAGCCCGCCCGTTCTGCAGCATCCCTTTGTGAGCTCGGCGGCCCGGGGGTGGCGCATCTGATCCCATAAACAGTGACGCCAGAGCAGTAGCTATCGTTTATGCCCGAGATAAACAGGGAGGATGGGAGGCGCCAGCAGTGCAGGGGGCAAGAATGTTCACCTGGGGGACGGCTCGCGCCCCCGATGGTGGCGACGATGGGCGTGGTAGGGTGTCGATGACGTGTGTATAGCTGTATGACGCGATGTTATTTGTTATGCTGAGACTTGAGGGATAATTTCATTCAATGGTTTTGGAATTCAGATTGGTGATTTACGTGCCAGTCACATGTCTGTTGCGGCGAAAAGCACATATTTGCGTTGGCAGCGCGGAGACTGGTTACGACTTTTTTGCTGCTCGGTAAAACAGCTGCATTGTTGACAGTCAGCGAACTTGGCGCTGAGGGCGGGCTGCGCTCGAATTGGAAGGCAAATACTGGCGCGGCGCGTAACTTGGCCGCCGCTCGTTTGGGCCGGACGGCAGGCAGTTTGGTGGTCGCGGGCTCGGCCGCGGTGCTAAATGTTTGAGGCCGAGCGCGCTCCTGCCGTCTCGGAACGGCCGTTTAGCGGCGGCGTGCTCCCCGGCCGGCCGGCGACCTGCTGAAACATTCACACGCCGACGCTCGTCTCCCGGCCGGCGGGCGCATTTGGGCCGCTCCGGTGTCTCGAGTTGGCCTCCGCTGCGCTCTGCGCCACTTTATTGAAATGTCTCGGCAGTGACCTGTTGATTATCGTAGTGCCCTGCCGGTGCTGTGCTGCCTACTGACGCTGCGCTGGTCGTCTTGTGCAGCGACCTTTCGCGGCGTTGTTTGGACTGCGGCTGTCGCTGTCTGTGCCAGTGATGAACGCCGCTCTATAGCGCGCGCGGGCGGCGTCTGTCTGCCGATTGTGCTGTGCACCCATTGAGGTCGCCTCGTTTGTTGTCGTTATCGCCACTGCCGCTGCCTCCTGCTGTCTTTTGGTGTTAGCGTCTTGGTGTCTTGTATAGCCATTCTGTCCTGCGCTGCCTGATGTCTTCTGTCTAACGTGTCCTGTCAACACTTGTAGTCCCTTACAATTTTGGTATTCACTTTGTAGACAACATTCCGCACAGTAGGAGCGGGCCGGGCGGTGCAGTGGATGACGCTATCCCGGTAAATCGGAAAACAGATTCGATGGGCCGGCTGGTAGGGTTACGGCACATCTGGTCATCTGGGAAATCTGACTCGCTCGGTCAATATGAACCGGGACGCTGGAGATTGGCGGCCAACGGTGGCATAAAAACAAGCTGCTCTCTGAAGTATGGTGCCGTTCTGATACAGAGAGCTCCCGGATGAAAGGCGAGATTGTGTGCACTGGTCTTCTAAGGAGGAAATGTGCATGAATGAAGTTTTATGATTACATTTCCCTTGTAGAGATTTATTCATATTTCGAAAGCTTCACGAAGGCATCCGGGAACCAACAAAGGATATGTTCCGATGCTGTCATTTCAGTCACTTCTTTGTTTTCAAACAAGTGTTTTGCCTGTGCGCCTTTTACCGATATTCTAACTCGCAGTGCCATGGCATGTCTCACTGACCACCCCAGCTACGCGTGACACCACATGACCCGTCCGTGACCCCACCGTGACCTCGTCTGACCTCCAGTCTCTCCGTGTGCCCCCAGGCGTTCCTGGAGATGGCGGACGAGGTGGCCGCCACTCAGATGGTGGCCTACTTCGCCAACGGCACCGCCCAGCTGCGCGGCCGCTCTGTCTACGTCCAGTTCTCCAACCACAAGGAGCTCAAGACGGACCAGACGCACTCGAATGCTGTGAGTGGACTGCCCGGCTGGCCGGGATTCCACGCGGCGCCGCCGATGCTGGCACACTACCTGGTGCCTGTGGGTAGTAGGTAGCAGATGGACGGTAGTAGTGGCACAGTAGTGGGTCGGAGTCTGGTGAAACTGGTGGTGAGAGGAAGGTAGGTGAGAGGACTGCGGAGGCACCCAGAGATATCGGGTAGTCCCGTTTAGGGTGAGATCTGGGAAGGCCTAGTGATCTGAGTACTGATAAGGGAGGTACATAGGTTGCATGACAGTGCCATAAACTGAATAATGATCGTCCTATGATAATCGTACAGTGTTGTCTGTTGCTATTCTTAACTTGTTTCTTTGCGTTATCGAATATCCTGGTTCTCAGCTAATGATCTATCTCTTAAAACACCACAAATCACTCCTAAAGAACGTTATCTGACAACTGAATGCATATATACTTGTCGCCAAATACCCCGTCCTTAGAAGCTCACGCTCTCCCGCATCCACAACCCTCACCCTTTCGTGTCCGCGATTGGCCCCCGTGACCGGCCCACCCCAGCCGTGCCCAGCACTGCGCGGTGGCCGCGATTGAGCGGGATTGAATCAGCCCTGGTGGCCGGGTGGACGGGGCACGCCTCAGACGACCATGTGTCGCGGCCGCGGCTCCCTAACCCGGTTATCGGTGGTGGGTTAGCGCGGCACCGCGACGCCCCGACTCTGTGACTTGATTAGGCCGCCGCCCGGCGCCGGTCGTGGTGGGGGCCGCGATTCGACGGAGCCGGGTTTGGCCGGAGTGGATGTCTTTGTGGTGGCCTTTGGCGCGGTCGTAGATTTGTGTTAGTGGACCTTTGTTGTCGGAGTGGAAATGTGTGCGGGCGGTGTGGGACGCTAATGGAGTTGGTGTTCGAACGCCTTTGTGGCAAATGTCGATTGATGGGACGGTTATTGATTGTATAATGTGTATTGTGTGATAAGTGCGCGTTGTGTGTCGAATGTGATCACCTCTAAGCCTTTTGAATGTTGAAACTTGTGTGTTTGTGTACCTATATTCATGTGCTCAACGTCTTTCAGCACTTTGCGCTTTCATTTTAGAATTGATCGTCGAGGAATTGTTCAGATATTAGTCTTGCTTTCGCCTGTGGACCGGTAGTGAAGCATTTTGATGGCTGCACTATCCTGTGACATCCCAAATCTGCGAGTCCTATGTGCCTGATTTTCTTCAACCCTTCCAACCTGTTTTCTCAAGCCATATAAGCCCATTCTAACTTTGAACCCTGTGTGCCTGCACAGAACGCGTCTGCTCAGGCGGCCCTGCAGGCTGCGCAGTCTATGACGGGCGGTGACACCCAGGGTGGACCCAACACGGTGCTGCGGGTCATCATCGAGCACATGGTCTACCCGGTCACACTAGATGTGCTTCAGCAGGTGAGAGAAAATAGGAGAGAGAGGGGGGATGTTGCGCTAGGGAGGGTAATAGGGGTCTGCGTTGGTGGAAAATGGGAGTGGATGCGGATGGCTTTGGTTGGCAAGTAGGGATGCTTCTGAGGTTGTGGTCGACAGTGAAGAGGACGAGGAAGTGAGGTGGAGTTGTTATCAGATTTGGATCGAAAGCCGTTCAGTACATAGCTGGCATCACAAGGTGCTAAACTGCTAAGTGACGTATTTCTTCAAGCGTAGGCTGCTTGTGATGGGTTCCTGTTTGGCGTTTCAATTTTATATGTATGCTCGTGTTCAGCTCCCATGAAGCGGGGATGTCCTAGGCTGGCTGTTTGTGTACGTTCAAGCCTCAAGGGGTACATTTCGGCCCGTTTAGACTGTTCGGCTCAGTGGGGTACCAGGGCGGTGTAGGTGATGTGCCGCCTCTGGTGTGTGGTCGTCCGCCGGCGAACGGGGGCGTGTCTTCTGTCGCCAGCCGAGCTCTGTTTGTATGCACAACCCGCCACCGTATGTGAGAACTGACAGACGATGAGCGGCGCGATGATGCCAACAGACGCCTTTGTTCGGCCCGGATCCGGCCGCCGGGGTGGGCGGAGTTGATAGGAGGCAGCCTGGCGGAGGTCGGTACCGTTTGGGTATTTAGTCTGAGTCATACAGTGAGCGACTGTGTTTACTTCCGAGCCCACCCGCGGTCGCCTGACTCCTACCGCCGAGGTTTGCACTCCCCGGATGTATTAGGATCCTCCCAGATGGTGCCCCTGCGATGTATGGGTAGTTCTGGGATAAACCTGGTCGAACGCCAGGTTTAGCCACATCGCGGTGGGTCTGGGAACGATTCGTTACCGACACCCTCGGCCCTCTCTCCCTCTCTGGAGCCGTCGGAATGGAGTTGGGATGACCTCCGCTGCCCCTGCAGTCTGCGGTTGGCCGACAGTAACCCCGCCGACAGCACTCTGCTGACCCGGGGTCGGATTTCTTGCTCGTCTGGCGGTAGCAGTGCAGATCCGCCCACCGCCTGGTGGAGGGAGCGGAGGCTCGTCCTGCACTGCCCCACTCGACGGGGCAGTATATACCTAGATAATCTGTGGAGATACACAGCCCGACCGGTCGGTCGAGCGGCTCGTCCGGTCTGTTAGCTCCACCGGGCCGGACCGGATCGCCGGGGTCGGGGCCGGGGCCGCAGTCAGAGTGTCGTGGCCAGGGGCTGGGTGACAGATGGCCACCAGATGCTCCCGCTATCGGGGAGGCAGACCGACGGATGGGGTCACCAGGGGACGTCCCTACTGCCAGTGTCGCTGCTATTCGGAGGGTTGCCAGCGTATCGAGGGGGTGCTCATTGTTGTTTGTCGCCCCTGCAGTGGCTCTTTGTGACGTGTGAACTGTGAATGCTCGCTTTCATCAAACAAATTTCCACGCTCCAAAGCGAGCACAATGCACCTTTGATATTCACCTGTAACTCAATGCGAGCGTTGCATGTCTCAGATAAATTTCATTTAAATCACATCGTCTATTCCGGTGGTATTTAATAATTCTGTCGGGCCCACGCTGGTGTCGTAGCGCTGTCGCCCGCTGCCTCCCTTACTGGGCCGTTGTGTTGTTCTGTGGCGTGTCTGACACGGTGTGGCGGTGCCTGGTCGCTATTGTACGACCACGACCGCTGTGACGCCGTCACGCCGTGACGGGCTTACACCGTGACGGCGTGACGGGAGCGCCGCACCTGCGTCACATCGATTCGGAGGGGCTATAGCAGAATCACCGCGATTGAGTATGGAAGAGGTGGCCGCCGATGACCACTGTAATCCGGGCGCCCAAAAACCCCAATTCATCATCGAGTATGGAAGAAGTGAGAGGCGCAGGCTAGTGGAAGTAGACTTGAGCAGTACCTACTTTGAAATCTGTGTCGTCTTTGGGTCGTATTTTTAACTTTTCGAGTGACGCCGTTAAAATTAAGGTAGCTTTGATCGAGTATTACCTGTTTTGAAGTGTATACAACTTCTTCCTGTGGTGATGCATCGAGGTAAACTACGTTCACGATCGGTCGGCATTTCCCAGCGGGTTATTCAGCGGACATTGTTCCCCTCCCTGTCACCCAGTGGTCTAGTATCGCAGCCCTCTGAGCCGCTGAGTCGTCCTCGACCGTCCGCCGGCGCCTTGACCGGGTCACAATGGTGGGACGGCGGCCGACGGAGCCAAATTAGACCCTGTCGTGCTCGGCCAACATTATGAGCGATGAAGTCGACGACATGGAGCGCCTAATGTCTGAGAGGGGCCCTCGTTAGTGACCTCACTGTGGCCCTTATTAGCTTCGTGAGTGAAACCCTGCCGATGTGCGGCCACCGTGCGGTGTGCGCTCCGACGCACAATGCGTGCGCGGGACGCTTAGTTTGCTATTGTGGGTGCTCAGCAATTCAGTGAGTCGCGTAGCGCGGTACCTACCGATCTCCCCTGTCGCTATTCACCGTTCCGCCACCGTCGCCCCGCCAACGGCGTTGTGGATGTTTTCCGCCGCCGCGCCACCACCACAATTGTCGCAGGGGAGTTGTTCGTGTTTTTCCGGCCCAGAATCGATTTCAATTTGAATTACCGGCAAATTATGCAGCGCAGCAGACGGCAGCAGCGGCTGTGGTGGTCGCGGTCGTGGGGAAACAAATTACCGACTGGTCAGCGACGGCGGACCGGACGGTAAACATGTGTTCCCGGGTCTGGGGAGGGGGACAGAGGGTCTGTGGGCTAGCGTGCAACAGTGCGCGGCTGAGTATGAAAGGCGACGTGGTAGCTACTAAAAAAGAAACTGCAGTCACAATAAAAAGAAGCGCTCCTTGTGAAAGGCTGGTAATTCGTATGTGGCTACCTGGAGTGGGTTACAGCCGACTTTTAACGATCCGCTCCAGCTGGGTCGTTTTCCAGCGGTGAGTCTGGCCAGGAAATGAAGACGGCGTACGGTGCCGGGAAGATTTACAAACGCTTAGCCGGTCGTCATGCGCCCCAGTGGCAATTCGCTAATGGAGCGACGTCTGCGGCCGACCGGCGGTCGGCGATCGAACGACTCCATAAAGTGGCGACCTGTGTGCTCGTAGTCTGCCCACCTGCAGAACGGCGGCGCGCGGCCGTCTGGGCCGGCCGGGGTCGATCTCAGCCGAGCTAGAGTGGTGGTCAGAGCCGCTCCTGCCTGGCGGAGCGCCGCGGCCGCAGCCGGGCGGCCGGCTGGGTCCCTGGACGGGTCGTAGCGCGGTTTATGTCGGGTCGAGTGGCCGGGGCCGCGGCGCACCGCAGAGCCCTGCGCGTCCCCAGAGGAGGGGTAGGGGAGCCCTAATTAGATCAGGTGCCCGCTGCCTCTGCCGCCCTCACTCACTACCACTGCGGGGGACCCCGCTGCTGCCGCTACTGGTATAGCAATACTACTTGTTGTGTGCTAGTGGATCCCATATCACCATTGAACTGCACAGAGCCTATTTCGGTGTATTGAAGTTCCACACGCCACTGTCAGAGAATGCGGTCCAAGTGACCTCTATTGACCCCTGAAGGCCTCAGGTGTTCCCAGAGCCTCTAGCTGGTCCCTGCTGTAGTCTGATAGAGACAGTCAGTGTTGCAGAGGTAACTTGTTAGTTTGAGTCGCATTGCTGCGCCTGGTTTGCCCAGATAAGAACGGCTTAGCAAGAAGTTGGTGGTATGTTGGCACAGATAGCGCTCAGCAGTTCTTACCTTCGAATTTGGGGATGTCCCTGTCGAATAAGGCTGTCTGTCGACTGTCTTGATGTTTGTGTCTTGTGATCCACTTGCCTTCTGTCGTGCATTGCAGTTAAAATGTAATATATTTATATAAAATCACCATACATTTTCCCAGTAGGTATCTAGACGGATGCGTTCAGACCACTTCTATCCTTCTAGCGCACCCTGAACCAACCAAACATGGGTTGTCCGGCTCAATACTGGCGGCCTCAGCTAAAAGCTGTGCTTACGAAATTTCCCGAGAAGTGGCGTTGGCATCGATTGAGCTCTCATCGCGCATCAAGGCATCTGTGCGGCGAAGATAATGCCTAGTGTCGCATACCATCGGCGATGTTTCGACTGATGTTATCAGTCGATCATGACTGGCCTGATGGCCGTCAGTGGTTTGTATCGCCCAGATGCTGCATCACTCCCTGATGTCTGTTTAGCGAGATCGGCCCGTTATTCACTGGCACATCCCAGATGCCTCCTGCCTGTTCAGTCACATGTCCATGGACTATCGTTTCCGTGACTCCCGGTGTGGACCGTGCTGATTAAGGCGGCCTCACACTGTTCAGCGCCAGCGTATAATTGTTTGATGGCTGCGTCAGAACAGAATCGGCAGTAAATCGTCACTGGGTGGGCCGCCGAATTGGATTCACGTAATCCATAGAGCCATAACGGCCTGGGCCCATAAAGCAACGCAATAAATTGTCGGCCGCCGCCGCGGGCTATCAATATGGTTGTGTAGCATTGGGCCCGTGCTGTGCGTAATGCCTACGGATACCAGCGGGGCATCGGAGTGGACGTAGTGGCGGTGATGGCACGGTTATTGTGTAAATATTGACAGGAGTTGCAACAATCACGGTGGTGCTATATGGTGGGACTATTCAGGTGTCGTCGGTAGTGTGTGGCGATGGTCTACAGTTACACAGATATCTGGATGAAGTGGAAAGAAGGAAGGGCATATATTTTGAGACCATTCGCCGTGCGTGTACCATTGCTTACGTGTACCCTCCTTTTAAATGTGCGTCTTTTTTATCCAGATGACTGACGCGTTGTTCTTTCATTTCAGATTTTCTCCCGCGTCGGTAAGGTGCTGAAGATCGTCACCTTCACCAAGAACAGCTCGTTCCAGGCGCTGATCCAGTACCCGGACGTGGTGACCGCGCAGGCTGCCAAACTGGTGAGTGGTGAGACGCCGCACCTCACCTCTCACCCACTGCCGGCCGACATTTGCCCGCACCGGCCGCGTGTGCCGCCTCTCCTGACCTTTGGCGACGTTTGCCGTTTGATAAACTAGCTGCGGCGGCGGCCGGGGACGATGGGATCGATGGCCGGCCGACACGGGTCTCCGTCCGCCTTCCATCCGTCGGCAATGGGTGCCACTCTGGGGCCACTTTGGACGGGCCGGGTCACTCGGGGCGACGCGGCTGATTTGAGGAGATCGGGTGGGTCCGTTTGCCGGATTGGGTCGCTGATGAGGCCATCAGGATACGGGGCGGCTGCCGCCGACCTGCCCAGGCTCTAGCTCTGTCTTTGTCGGGTGACGTCGACGGCTGTGCCTGTCTCTGTCTGGCTGTCTGCGACCCAGACCTAGCCTTTGTCTGTATCGAGTAGCTTGATGCCACTTGTTGTGTCTGTCTGTCTGTCCGACTCTTTCTTTCTGGCGGTGTGCGACCCTGATCTATCCTTTGTCTGCAAGCCGGTCGTTTTTATTTTTTTGCGGGTTCCAACTTGTGCTCGTAAAAACATCCATGCTACCGATATTGCCAACGACATGACCTGTCATTTTAGGAACTATTGTGACTGACTACGAGTGACTGACGATTGTCACGCGTCGTTGTTATTACTATTATTTTGTTCTCTGAAACAGCCAGCTAGCCTGCAGTGATTTGACGGACCACCTGTGCCCCATTCGTTGGTCAGGCCGTCCCTTTGTACGAGGTGGCGACTGCCGAGGTTCTTACACCTGTGCTCGTAAACTAACTGGTCCTGTTGTGTAAGAGGAAAGAGAAAAACGTTGCTTCCAACCCAAAACAACAGCGTCCCGCGCTATGTTCGTGCTAAATTTAACTCCCACACTCCATCCTAAGCTGGCAGCGTTGTGATCCTATCCAGCCTGCATGTAGCGTATGATCGTAGTTGGCATAGTTGGCACGCATTAAAACTCAGTGGCCGCCCTGAGGATCCGGTAAAGTACTTTTTGCCTTCTCCTGCACCTCATTCATTGCCACAACCGATCGGTTCTCCAGTGACCGCCGTCGGTCTGCGCTATCAGCGCCGCCTGAGCGACTGCCTAACCGCTCAGTCACGCCGTTACTGTCATCATTGTGATGTGAGGTGCTAAGCTAGCAGCTGTGGCTGCCGTGGAAGTGTGGTGTCTGCGTTCGCCGCTGACTTGAATGATATCTACGAGCCTCAAATGTGCGAGCGAGGTGTTCTATTGGCAGTTCGCGGTTCGCTAAGAGATTGCGATGCGGCGTGTGATGTGATTGGATGCAGCGCCATAGGAAGAAAATGGGACTGCGAAGCATGACTACTCCAGGAAATGTAAGGACTGGATAGTCTGTCCCGAGACGGACCGATTATTATCCCTCATACCCTTCACCGACCATGTTGGTGTCTCAGCTGCGGACGAGTAGTGCGATTAAAGGGACCCTCCCACCTTCAAAAAAGTTAATGAATTGGCATAAAAGTGATGTAGCGTGAATCACAAAGAGCGAAAATGAACATCTACCAAATTTTACCGGAAAATATTCACCCGTTTTCGAGATATAAGACTTTTATTTTTGTTTACTTTTTGGGAACTCCGCTGTTTCTGTGACGTCACATAAAGGTTTTCTTTACGTCGGCATTTGGAAGCAATAGTTTGGTATCAAAGTGCGACAAATATTGCGCGAATGATGCGTTTATCTTATCAAGGTCAATATATGATGACCAATAAAGGATTCCAGGACAATTCTTCTTATGGCATTTCTTCGTATCGCAATTCTTCGTCTGCAAATCTTCGTCAGGGCATTTATTCGTATCGCATTACTTTGTCTCGCATCAGGGTATATGAAAATCGGCTCGCATTTCTTCTTCAACGCAAATATATGCAAGAGTAAGCATTGAGGGACAAATAAATGCACCGACGAAGATTTGTAGACGAAGAAATGCGGACGAAAAATTGTGCTACGAAGAAATGTCATGCGAGAATTCGTTCGGGTACCATGACATTTATGTGATTTCAAAGTCAAGGTTCGCAGCTGATCTGCTAAATCAAGCCAAGAATCCAAACTATCAAAAAACTATAAATATTAGTTTGTCTGTCACAGAGGTCTCAAGCAATATAAGGTTGACATATGTTGAATCAAAAATCTACTGCCACAGCTCACATCTCCTGCCTTAGTTTATCATTGTTGTTTTAAATTGCTTTCAAGAGAAACAGAAGGCGCCAGTATCTGATATCACTTCAGATGATTGTTTCAAGATCTGAGTTCAAATGGAAATAAAAGCAAGATCAAGATGAAACAGGGATTATTGCTGTTAAAGTAGTTTGGCCATGATACAACAAGCACATAAATCATTAGCCAAATCAAAAACTGGTTGGTTTGTCAAGATGTTTGTTGTCTGTCGTCAGTTGAGCTGCTATGAACACTGAACGCTCTCACTCTTACTTTAAAGAGAGCAGTTTAAGTTGAATGGTAGTGAGCTGTAATTAGACAAAGCAGCTATTCAGTGCTCACATCAAGCCAGGCTAGGAAATGGCATCAACTGTGGTGGGAGGAAGCAGGCTCGGCAGCCCTATGTTGTAAACTTCTGTTGTGTCTTGTGTTTGATCAACTGATGTTTTCTGCAGTGATAGTAGCAGGTAACTGCATGCTTGTCAAATTATGTGAATAAACGAATTCATAACATTGCATTTTTCTCTCCATGCAAGGAACAAGTAAGATGTTGTAGAAAATGTATTAGAGGGCTGCATTGCTGATTTTGCACTTTATCAGAGCTTTATTTAGAATTGCTTTCCTGAAAGCTACACACAGGCCACAGCACTGAAATTCACAATGTCATAGCTTTTGGCAGAAAAAAAAGAAAAGACTTACCTAGGTAAAATTGGCTGAAAGTATGGCAGAGCAGGTCTTGATGCGTATGCCCATCCGTGTGCTTGCCGAAGCCGAACTGACTGCAACACATTAACTCTGACCCACCATGGTGGCTGGCATATCCTGAACTTTCACCACCCTAAACAAGACAACTTTCAGCCCTCAGCATTGTATTAAAATAAAACACTGTACATGACACTCAAAATTTGTTTCAGTGCCATCCACAGACAACATCAGTCGCCATTCACCTTCACCAGGCCAGTAAAAACAGAATAGATAATAGCTTCAAACCCATGTAGTCAGAGTTACTAGGTCTGCACCTCAAAACAAAATCCAGGTGACATTCACCACGCCAGTAAAAAACAGGTACTTAGGTAACGTAACAGCTTCAAATCTGGTAACATGTTGGTCGGACTTTACACTACCATATTTACATGGAATAATATGATACCAAACAATAGTGCAACCATTCTGGACAACAAAAGTGTATGACAAAATTAATTTAGAATACTTTGGCAGCATGATTTATGAGCACAGGCAGATGTTACCTACCAGCCTTCTCAATGCTCGTAAAACCAACATTGTAGTTTTGATTTTACCTTACATGATAACACACTTGGCTGCAATGACACATTTAATTTAATACTGTGAAAAGACCAGTTATAACCACTTCACAAGCACAATTGCACCTCATGCCGACATCCTTTTCCAAAGACAGTCAGCAGCGTCTTTCGTCAAAACTGGAAGATCAATCCCCTTTCAACTGTTAACATCAAAAATATTTCTCCATGGTGTGATCTCCATATGAAAGCCTTGCAGGAAAAGAATTAATGTCAATTGTCAGCTCTTCAAATTTCTTTGGACTTTAACTTGCAGTACCATATCCAGTTTGCTTTGATATTTTGTTTTTTATTCCATGTTTAAGTTCAACACCAAGCTCCAGATATAGCAGGCAGCTTGATCATCTTCGGCCTTGGTATAATATATATGGCCTTGGGTATAATATCAGTCCAAGTTCCAGTGGTGGGTATCTTCTAATATTCAAATTAAAATGAAAAGCAACAGGCTTTCTCAGCGCCCACGGTCATAGAATACTATCAGCGCCGACGACGGATTTCACGTTGATAAAGAAGGGAGCTCAAGGTCAGCAAATTTCGGGTTCAAGGAATGGCGGGCGTTGAAATGACTGCTGACGTCATCAAAAAACCGCTAATGGTTAAGAGATAGGGACTAAGCTGGTCCCACCCTGCAAGTAAAGGGAAGAAATTTCTTGAACACCATAAAGCTGCGGGGTTTGCGACCAGGATAAATGGTGGTTTCTGAGCCTGGCCGCAAACTTGGCTATCTCAACTCAAAACTAATGTTAAGGTGGGATGGTCCCTTTAAATGCGGCCGCCTCTAGTGCTCCCCGGTCGATGGTGTTCCAGCGGCTTTGGCGGCGGCAGCCGACACACGCTCGCGGTGTGGAGTGCGCTCCCCAGGGAGGGCTGTAGGACCTGCTGAGGGCCCTGACGTGCGTTAGGTATTCACCGGGAGCTTATGATCTTGTGATGGAAATATCCCTGGGGAATATATCCCTTGCTGTGTTACTTTGTTCATAAAACACAGTGTAGGCACTGAATATGCATGCATCCTGCTGTAAAAGCTTTTTTGTGTTCTGTCCAATTTTTCCAAATTTCTCTATATTAGTCCGCCAGGTGTTATTATGAGTGGTAGCCCGCGGCGCTGGAGCCACAAGCTGCGCTGGTTTCGTATCGGTCGCGCCACTGTTTGTCCTGTTGCGCGGCGATCGCAAACCACCGGCGGCGGTGCCAGCTGTTTATCGGTTTGCTGGAACGGCTCGATTGGTCTGTGGCTGGTTTGATTTCGAACGGGTGTGCAGGGACTACATATTTGAGCACGCAGCGCAGTGTTTGAGGGATGTGTGTGATGGCTATGTTTGTGCTGGGCAGGGTGTGTGTGTGTGTGGTGGCGTAAAAACACCTCAGGCGGACTGAAGATGATTACAGGGTTTGGGTAATTTATATAGCGGGTGGTGGATTCAGACAGGAGGGGCCTCGCTGGGTACGTATTACCCGTGATGGGTTTGTGATTTGAGGCGGCGCTTAGGCGGAGGAATTGTGCGGAAGAATGTGGGCTGTATGAATAACAAGCTTGATGTTTGTGCCGATGCTATATCCTTAGAAAATGAGCTAAAGCTACGGCGTACCTACTTGCGCTGTTGACCGAGGTGCTTGATGACTTCGTGACCGAAAGGTCTTTTTGGTTACTTCGCTGTACAACACGCCAATGGTTCTGCTGTGTTTAGGTGTGACCATTTCTTCCCTGTCATAAATCCCTAGAGATTAGTAAATCCACTGTCGACCGGTCACTCACGTCATGTGTCTGTTCTTCCGTCAGCAACTGGACGGCCAGAACATCTACAACTCGTGCTGCACCCTACGCATCGAGTACTCTAAACTCACCAGCCTCAACGTCAAGTACAACAACGACAAATCGCGCGACTACACCAATCCCAGCCTGCCCACAGGTGACCCCACGCTCGATTCGGCTGGCTTTATGCTGGGAGGTAGGTGTCGGGGCTGCTGGCGCTGCGGGGCGGCGGCGGGCGGGGGCGGCGGGCGGCCGCTGCCCGGGCCGACCGGCCGCTCGTTCAGGCTCGGCCCGGGCTGCGGCCGGCCGCCGCCGCCGCCCGCCGCCGTTCGCTGGTGGACGGGGCGGGAGCCCTGCCCGATCCTCGCTCCGGTCCTGGACCAACCGACCAGCGGGCGCAGTAAGTTCCGACCGTTTCTGCCCCAGTGTCTGGCTCTCTTCTGTTTCCTGTCTTCTCACAGAGCGTGAAGTGTAGGTTGGTTGGTGTTGAGGCGCTGCTTGCGTAACTGCCATAGCTTTGTGTGCTGCCACATGGTTGATGCTAAACTGGGCTATTGCGGTTGCTAATAAAACGCATAATAAGCTACTGTAATATGTAGACAGAAATCATAAACCCAATAGTCGTAAGGCCCTGCTAAGCAGTGGTCTTTCATCGCCCCTGTAAAGTATTTAATTGTCTCAACGAAATAACATCTATTGGACATAATGTCATACGTTTATCAACAATGTGAATAAATAGCGTGTTCCTCCCCATATCCTTGCATGCACTCCCCCTGTGCGCTTTCTGTCTTCTTGTGTGCCCACTTTTCACACGGGTAGCTCACCGCCTGGCCTGGGTGCACTGACCTCTGTATTTCAGGACTGTCCCCGGCTTTCTTGTGCCGCCTTTCACTAATCACTGCCGTATGTGGGGCGTGTGCGTGCAGTGTGCACTGAGTGATTGGCACTATGGGTTTGTGACTGTGCGTGTCTGTGTGTACTAGGCACTGCTGGCCGGTCTAACTTGCACTAACTGCCTGGTATTTCATTGGTTCATGACTCATTCGCGCTAAACATTGCGTTTTAACAACTGTATTGGAAGTGTCAGCTGCCATTGTGGTTGTATGCATTGCAGTGAATAATGTGTTAAACTGGTTGGAAAATGGTATGATGATAGCCGTGAGATTTGGTGCCCGGCTGGTTTGAAGTTCTAAGAGTCTTCTTATCTCGTTTCAAGTATGAGTTCAGCCGACTAAGCTGAATATTCATGACGTTCTGTTCATTTGAATAACTGGGGCTCGTTCCTTTGTCCTCTACTGGTAGCTGATACGGATGTATCCCAACTACGACAAATTATTCTAGTTTCAAGTTGCTTAAAAAGAAATACTGCAGCCCTAAGCTTCTGATCGGTCTCTTATTTGTATGTGCAATGTTGCTTGCTTCACTAGTTTCTTTTCCTCTCGAAGACATTGCCGGTTTCCTGTAGGTTTCGCTCATGCGCACAAAGATTTGTTTTTCGAACAACATCAATAGTCTATTCCTCTCACATCAATTAAACCTTGGCTTGAGATTTCACTCCTCGCTAGCTTAGGGTAAACTTTTACCCTAGAACCCAGTAAACTTCTTACTACCGGGCGCACCACCTAACGGCGCTTGCTAGCCATATCACCCATATCGTTAGCCATGTTTAGTAGTCTTGGTCACAGCTACCGGCTCGACCCTTTATCAGTCAATCGCCCCCCCCCCCCTTACGCGTTGGCTGCCGGCTGTCCCCTGCCCCCTCAGCTCCCCTGCCACTCCCCTCTGGTTACCCCTGGTGACCCTATGACAGTCGCCGGCGGGCCATCACCTCCCCGTGTCTACCGTCTTGACAGGCGGGTCTCCCGGCATGCTGTCGCCATTCGGCCTGCACGGCCTGACACCGTCGCTGGCCGGCTTCGCGGGCATGGGCGGAATGGGAGGAATGCCCGGAATGGGCGGCGGAATGGGAGGAGGCATGGGCGGAGGTAAGTGGAGTGTGCCTGACACTTGCAGGGAGGTCTGTTTAGGAGATTGTTGTTGCAGCTGTATAGCTCATTGAACGGTTGTAGCAATTTGTTAAACTGTTATGGTTTATGTAGATTAAAAATTGCAAAGATTTCTTTAGAAACCGATGTTTTATATGCTTTAAACATTTGAGCCTTTACATTTTAGTGTTATGCTAATGAAATTGCCACGAACCCACTTAGATTTCATTAATGCCGCTTGCAGCTTTGAAATACTGCGGCCCAGTTCCGATGAGATTCTTGGTGTCGATTCTAGAAGCCGACTCGTATTCAATTACACGACCGATCTCTCGGTTCGCCTGGTTCGGCGAAACTCCAATACGTACACCTGCCACCAGTTGGGCCGCGGATCTAATTGCACGTCTCGGCGCGGCGCCGTCAGACGCCCCGGCTCCGTCCGCCGGCTAACCGGCAGACAGAACCATTACAGAGCGCTGATCCGGCGCCGGGAGAGACGGGGGCGCGGCGGTTCGACGCGGAATCGCGGCTCGAGTTGACGGATCGGGAGGGGCGGGGATAGTGGTGACGTTTATAGGTCGCCGTTGTTTTATGATGATGCGCTGTCATACTGGGTTTATCACAGGGTGTGTACGTTTTGCGCGGCGTGAGAACTGGGTCGGTTTGCTGACCGTATATACGTCACCTAAGGTGTGTGTCTCTGCTCATTGTCTAGCGTCGCTGTGACGGACGTTTGACCTTAACTCTGTCCCCGCGTCTGTTCAACAGTACCATTCGGCGGTCTGATGCCCGGAAACCTGAGCGGAGCCGGTATCGGCATGGGCCGTCTGCAGGGTAACCCGCTCACCGGCGGAACGGTGCTGCTCGTCTCCAACCTGGATGAGGAGGTACGAACCGCGCCGGGCGTGTGTTGGGTCGCTCGCCTGTCCTTGCAGTGTTTCATACCGTCTCCAGTCTTCCTCTGGTCCTACCGGTTCTGGAGGATCTACCGCTCCCCCTCCCGCTGCGTCTTGTCGACCATGGTCAACCTGCGTCAACTGTTATCCACCCATATGTGTCATGTGCCTTCCACTCTCCACTCTTCGCCCACCGCCCCGCTGTCTACCGCCCGTGTCCACCGCCCCACCGCCCGTGTCCGCCGCCCCACCGCCCGTGTCCGCCGCCCCACCGCCTGTCGTGTGCTGTTCACCGTCCCACGTCTACAGCCACCAGCTGGTGATGTGGGACTGTGATCCCACAGCCCACAGGACACCCAGTCGGCTGCTGTGGTTCACAGTGTGTCCTTGCTAGCTCCCAGACCTGTACATAAGGACGGTCGACAGCCCGAAGGGCTGTGAAGCGGTGGGCGGCGGGCGGAAGACGGTTCCGCCATACGTGCTGTACAGTCGCTCTTGGTCTGTTGGGATGCTGTGCTTGGCCGGGTGTTCTCTGCTGTGTTGGGTGACCGTCCCTCCTCCCTCTGTCCCTCTCTCCCCTCTCTCCACACCCTCCCTCCCTCTGCCACCCCGTCCCTCCCCACGCGTACCCCAGTGTGCTCTGATTGCGGTGCTGATTGGTCACTCATGTCAGATGATTGAATTCACCGAGCCGGAGTGTGTCATTTTCTCGTGCTCTGCCGGGCTTGGCTTTCCCAGTGTCATCAATCATTGATAGTGTCTTGATTTTGCTGAGAATCTATTGTGTGCCGCTTCCAGCGCGGTACGAACGTTACAGTAGCGTATCTGACTAGCTAGCTTAGACTGAGAGCGAGTTGTTTGTGTAGTCTGTTTGGCCCTAGCAGAGTTCTCTAGAGCTGGTGTGACAGTGTAGGCCCGTTGACTGAGGAGGCGTCATCCATGGGGCTTGTTCTAACCGGTCTTTTTTCTCTGTTGCCTGCCGCGCCCTCCGTCTGTTCGCCTGTAGATGGCCTCTCCTGAAGCTCTCTTCACTCTCTTCGGTATGTTGCGTTTCTTACTCTGCTCGCGTACGCCGCCGCCCGGTATTGTCCGCCGGCGCTCCGGGGGGTCGCCGACGCCGCGCGCCGCTGTCCGCTCCGGACACGACACGGTGTGTCCGCGACTGTGTCCGGAGTGTGTCCGACGCGGACGGCACAGCGGCGCGCGGTGGGCTGTTCGCCAGTGTGCACCACACCTGCTGGGAGTGTCTGTTGTTTGGGGCGTGCCGTTCTCCCCTTTGTAGGCTAAAGCTGGGCTGATTGAATTGATTCAGCAATAAAGATTGACTGATGTGCCAAACTTTAGCGATCACATCGCTAGTCAATTTCCAGTTGTTTGCATGGCTAGTAAATCACGATAAAGCTAACGCCCTATAAAAGTTTCCAGTTCGCCAACGTCGCTGTGACAGACGTTTAAACCTAATTCCGTTCAAATTTGGTTCCACGAATGTGTCTAACCGTGCAGCGGATTGAAGTCCCGACTTCTGCGGCCAAAAATAGTCTGTTTCACGCTCGGCCACAGTGCGGTTTTCTAATGGCAATGCCTGGCCCTGGTGTGGCCAGTAACTGTCAGCCAAACACAAGCCGTCGTCAGTTTGAGCAAATTTATCGACGGAACTGGGCGGTGCCTGCCGCCATATGGGCACGTCAACTGCGCCATTCCTTGAAGGTGATGAGTTACCGTACGAGTCAATCCTGCTAAATTGGGTGATAGCATCCCCCCTGTGGCCTTTTTAGACAGACATGGCAATTTAAATAAGGCTTAGCAGCATACAAAAGATTGCTCATTAAGCCGATGGGGTGCATTTCATAATGCCATTGCCCCGGCACTGGAGCAATTACGGCTATGTGCTCATAATGTAATGTTGCTTCATGGGGAGCCCCTATTCTGTTCATTTGGTGTGGTGCTCGCTGGCGAACAGCGCTGCGGCGGCCCGGCCGCTCGCTGGTCATGACGTCACACTCACACTGGGCTGGCACGCTGTGACGTCACTATCGCCTGGGGCTGTCAGCTCTGTGGTGTTTTGTTCTCTGGCCGCGCGCTCAGCCTTTGTTCAGTCTATCACTCGGCCCGCCCGGCTCTGGCACCGCAGCGCCATGGTGTGACGTCATACTAGCGATCTTTTGTTAAACTTTAACGTCTAGAAATTTTTGACAAGTTGTTTTGACAATTTTCTAACTTCGGTCGTTGATTTATGGTCAGTTTAGCGTTACGTTAGCGACTTTTTCTGTAGTTTGTTGTTGATAGTGACGTTTTGTATGTTTGTGCTATGTTACAATTTCCTGATATAATGCTATGATGGCTGATAACACAGTTTGACCTAACCTGGCGCGACCCTCAGGCGTTTACGGTGACGTAACTCGCGTGAAGATCCTCTTCAACAAGAAGGACAACGCCCTGGTACAAATGGCCGAGCCGCACCAGGCCAATCTCGGTGAGTATGACCGGGAAGCGTGCCGACCGCCGACATCGCCACAAGGGGACACAGTGGTCTGTTGATCCCGGAAGGCCCCTGATAGCATGTTGTAGTGATATCTTTAGGCGATGAAAATGTTCTTTCATATTCAGATAAGTTTGCTGCGATTTAAATCGAGTAATACCGTGTGGCAATGATTCGTAAGCAAAACTGAATGCCTACGAAGTGAGTTTATCTGCAAACTAAAAATTACTTTCCGGAAGTGGTCTGACCTGTACGCACCGTGTCCGCCCGCAGCACTCAGCCATCTGGACAAGGTGAAGGTGTGGGGCCGCCAGATCCGGGTGATGCCCAGCAAACACCAGGTGGTGCAGATGCCCAAGGAGGGTCAGCCGGACGCCGGCCTCACCAAGGACTTCACCAACTCTCCGCTGCACCGCTTCAAGAAGCCGGGCAGCAAGAACTACCAGAACATCTACCCGCCGTCGGCGACGCTGCACCTCTCCAACATCCCGCCGCACGTCACCGAACAGGATATCCGGCAGGCCTTCGAGGTGGCCGGCTTCGACGTCAAAAACTTCAAGTTCTTCCCGTAAGTGGCGGGTATAGGAAGGAAGGAAAGAGAATGGAAGGGCGGGAAGGGTAGAGGGTAGAGGCTACGAGAGGTGGGACAGATAAAGACACTAACAGCCAGGCACAATAGGGGACACATTCTATATTCAGTCCTTTGTCAGCTGTTGAGCCTTTCATGTGGTTAGCTGACATTCTTTCATTGACATTCCCCACACCCACACCCCTGTCTGGAGTCACGTCGACTGCCTGTCAATGAGGAATGCCGATTCCAGTCGGGCCTGAGTGCCGTCAGCATGCCACTGAGTCTACTAACTACTAACGATGAAAATAAGATTAGCGTTTGCTGACTTTTTGATAATTCAAAACAAGCAATTTGATAGATTTTAAGCAATGTCCTCTATGAAACTAAAGCAGTAAATATTTTAAGCCTGCTAGAAGTGATATCCTCAATGCTGTTCCAAAAGGACGCAAACTTAAGCCAGTGCCTAGGGCTCCTTACTCACACGATTTTCACCACAACAGTCACCGCCTCCGGCCGGGCGCCGTGCAGTCTGCCCTCCCAGCACCCCCCCCCCCTCGCCGCCGCCGAGCGCCACATTTGGCCGCCCTCTGTAGCCGGCGAACGGGGTCGCTGATTGCGAGTGGCTCGCGGTGCGGGGCAGTAAAGGTCAGGGGTCCCTTCACCTCCCTGGGGAGGGGTCAGTGGGGTCAGCCGAGCGGGCTTTGTACATACGCCTGGAGCCGGATGCGACGTGGGTGGGGCGGGGGGGGGGGAGCTGGAATTGAGGTGGCGCTTGATACCGGTGAAGCGTTCAGAACATTTAGGTTTATTTACGAACATTTACGAAGAGGTGCTCGGCATAAGGTTAGAGGTAACAGTGTCATTATGGGATGTCGTACTGAATGAATGAGATGGTATGGTATTATGAAGTACTGGAAAATGCTGAATTTCTTAAAGCGCCTCAGGGTAGCCTGGTGACCAATTGTGTCTTCTGATGACTCATGACCGACCCCTGCCGACGTCTGGTGACCCTATGTGACCTATGACCTTTGATAACCTCTGCTGACCCTGCTCTGACCTAACTGACCCCTGCCGACCTCTGGTGACATGTTGTGACCCCTGCCGATCTCTGTTGATCCTCTGTGACCTCTGTCGACCCCTGGTGACTCTCTTTGACCCCCGCCGACCTCTGGTGCCCCGCAGGAAGCGTGACGCCATTGAGGGCGACAACGGCCAGCGGCGGGACCACCGGATGGCGCTCGTGCAGCTGAGCAACGTCGAGGATGCCGTCATGGCTCTCATTGTGAGTACAGCCGCGGACCAGCGGACCGGCGGGAGCTGGGTGGTACTCTTTGGCGGCTCACTGCTAGCATAGAGAGCGTGGGGATTGTAAATCCTATTTAAAATCCTCCGGTGAATTGTAAGTTCTCGTGGGGATCGTGAACTCAGTATTCAAGTGGTGTGGTTCGGTCTTCGTTACTTATCGGTGCTGGCCTGCTTTCCTCATCATCTGGGGCGTTCCACGACAAATCGACAAGTGCCCTGCACCCTCATATTTTATTTTTTGCTCAAAATTGTTCTAATGGGTTGTGATGGGCGGAGAAGCCAGCTGTGACAAGGATTTTTTTCTTCGAACAACGATTTCCGAGATATAGCCTCAGGCAATTCCTGGAGGTCGCGCTGCAGCCCTATGTTTGGCGGCCTATAACTAAAAAACTATTGGTTTTCTACGTTAAAAACTTTATCTAGTTCAACTCACAATCAGCCAACAAACATTTTGGCTATCTCGGATTTTCAATTTTTGAAAATTTTGATCACGTGACCTTTTGACCTATTTTTCGAAGAGTGACCTTGATATTTTCCCCACTGAAAGTTGCAATTTTGTCTGATGAAGATTAAAGCCTTATCAATTGTCATTCATATGCGAAAATAAAAAAGTGGATATCGCCCTGCGTTGACCTCAGGTCAGGTCATTTTTATGACCTGTCCATTATTACGAGCGGGAGCGACAGCGAGATCTCGAGAATAAAGCAAGATAGCGACAAGCGGTAAACGTTGCAGGGTACAAACGGATAAGGTCTATAATTTTTACTGAGGTCATTTTCAGGTCAGGTCAAAGATGACGTCACAGGAGCAAAAAGGAAGTCAAAATTGCGGCACTACATATATATGAAGTTTTTCTCGAATAATTTTCAAGGTATCCCAGCTAGGAACAAACCAATATCACCATCGTGATCCTCCTGTCGATCCGCATCGAAACATATGTATGTTGACCTCGAAAGGTCGAAAGGTCAAAAGTTGACCTTAGGTCACGTGACCATCTTTGACCATCTCATCTTTGATGCGTTTTTCACATAACCCTTAAACTCGACTCTATCAGGTAATACTAATTTATTGGTCTGTGTGAGGTTATCTTGCGCGGTTTGTTATGACATTCTTTTTCTGGCAAGATCAGCTTGTTCGTCATAGCCATACGTCGCAAACAACTTTCTAAGCTTCATGTTTTTCCGAGTGCCCCAAACACTTCATCTTTGCCACGCCATTTCTCTATTCCATTTCATTTCCATCGTTCTGTTTCGGAAATCCACTTCATCTGTCTTTGATAAACCCGCACATTCTTCTCTGCTAACTGTGGTAATAACAGCTTTGTTTATGGCTCCATTCTCCTGGCCCGGCGCGTCGGCTCGACACGCTCTCACACTAAGTCTGTGGCGCTAATCGTCGCGGGATCTCCGCTTCTAACGATCTCCTTCTCGGAGCGTCTGCTCCGAATGACGGCGCGGCAGCGTCCTTTCAGTCGCCTCAGATAGATGCTCATGTGGGGCGTCGCTTTCAACTCTCCTCGCGGCCTCTTTTGCCGACGAATTGAGCGGAATTTGAATGTTTGCCAATATGTCTGGTGAAAAGAGGGCTGCGGCGAGCTTTCAGTGAGGCGCGGTCGGCTGAATGGCCGCCCGGCCGCCGGGAAATGATTCCTGCGGAGCTGACAGCGATGGGCAGTCAGGGCGAGCCGCACAGACGGGCAGGGACGGGGAAACTGATTGGAAACTGCTCGGACTCTGCCGTCTGGACGAGGCTCCCGGGCCGGTCGGCCGACGCGGCGCTGGCGAAAAATGGTCCGTCCCGAGTGCCAATTTTAATTAGCAACTTTTAATTGGATCGGGCGGTGTGTCGTACGTCGGACGGGAGTTGGCGCATTCATTATGCTAAGCCTTTGATGCGGGGATGTCGGCGTCAGGAGATGTGTTGTCGTCCCCTAGCAGCTCGCCTAATATCGCTCGATAAAAAGTGTCGCTTGTTTGATGTGCTGGCAATGTTTAAGCCTTTTGATCTTCATTTCCGAGCGTATGGTAGGATCAGTCGGGCGTTTGATCTTTCTTGATCATTGAGTGTAATGGTTTTTCGGTATTTTCCGTGATTGTTGACATTATTTTTGTTTTGTGTTTCCGCAGAAAATGCACAACTACCAGCTCAGTGACGCTAATCACCTCAGGGTCTCCTTCTCAAAGTCAACGATCTAGGCCGCGCCACGGTGACTGACGGCCAACGACAGAGCGTGTGTCACAACGGCGCGACGGTGGCGCCACTGGCGGCCGGCCGCGGAAGCTCCGCGCTTCAGAGACGTCCGCCGCCGCGGAGACTATTTTTGCATTTGCTTACATTAGATAGTGTATAGTTGCGTTCGGCTGGCCGCGCCGCCGGTGTGGGCTGGTGCCGGCCGGTATTGTAGCTGTGGACCCGTCACCAGAAGGACGGCCGCCGAGCGCGGCTGCCGAGCGGGCCGGCCGCGCCGCCACGGACCAGACTGCGGCCGCGGCCGGCCCGCGGCGCTGGCGCACAGACGCGCGCGCCACTGAGTTCAGAGGAGACAACGTTAAGAAGACGTGTAGTGTACCATTCCTGTAACAGCGAACAAAATTTGTGAAGGCATTGTGTTGTTAATTTATTGGTGTGTGGGTGTCGGCGAAGGTGCGCGCGCGCGGCGCCGGCGGAAGGCCGCCGGTCGCTCCGCGCGCCGCCCCGCCAGGGAACTACAAGGGAACAAATCACAACGGGGGCGTGGCGGCCGCGACGCACCCGCCAACAGTATTGTGACAGCTTTAAGGCCCGCCCGTCAAATTGGTTTGGGCTGTGACAATCCTCTAAAACCAGCACAAACAACATCTTCACCCGCCCGCTCGGATAGTTGGCCGCCCGGCCGCTGGGCGGCGCGCGCGTCGCCCCGGCGGCCGGGCGTGAACATATCAACTCCCAAACCTGCTATTTTTGTACCATCTCGGTGCCTTTTGGCTAGCGAGCTCGGGAGCGGACGCGGCTCCCGCTCTCCAGTACCCTTGTTCTCTCTCTAAACCCTGTGCATAAATATACATAGCTGTCTCCTTTAGAGTTGGTTGTAGCTGTTTGTGTCTGGATTTTTTACTCGTAGAGGTCGCCGGCGGCCGGCGCGACGCCGTTTGTATTGGATTTGTATTGCTGGTCGTATGGTGTGTGTCGCTGTTGTCAGGACGCGCGGCGGTGTGTGTATGTGTGTGTGTGGTGGTGACGTCACCACCAGGGTGGGTGGGCGCGTGTGACGTCACACGGGGCAGCTGTTGAGTTGTTGGACGAGCCAGGGACGCCGCGCGAGAACGCGCGCCACTGGCGCCCGAGAGCCATTTTTGTAATAAAAGCCGGTAGCGCCGAGGTTGTTGGCCGGCCCGACTGGTGCCCGCCGCTGTCCGTCGTCTGAGCTGTCCGCTGTCCGCTGTTCGTTCGCTCCCTGTCCGCCTGGGCCGTCTCTCCGGCCGCTGCCACCCATGACCGCTGCGCGCGCCGCTCGTTGCTCGATCGTCCGTCTGTCTGTCTGTCGTCTGCCTCACCTGTGCTCTCTGCGCGCCGCTCGCATCTGACCCCTCTCGCGCGCGCGCGGTGTGTTATTCCAGTAATTAAACCTCCTCGACGTTGAGATGTGTTTTTGGATTGATGAAGGAAAGGGAAGGAATGGAGAGGAACTAAGTGGATGACAGAAGAATATGATACAATGAAAGACCCGAAACTCAGAAGTGGTACAAAACAAGGTGAAATTTGGTAGCATTCGCTTAAGTGATGTAACATGAATCGAGAGCGCGCGACGGTTTGAATGAGGGCTCAGGCAGTTGATAAGCGGGGAAAAAGACCACGAGACTGACTTCAGACTGATAGCGTTATAACGGAGAACTTAGGTCGAGCATGAAAGACGGCAGTACCTCATTGTGTCGAACTTCTCGGGTCACGGTAGCATTATTTCAGACTTCGAGAGCATAGCACATCCCTTTGGGCACTTGCGTGAACGCCAGGGCTGCAGTGGACAACCCAACTCCGGCTCAAGTTGTTAACAAAATGGGCCACCACACATAATACTGCAAGACCCTTCAAGGAATTCAACATCGTCCACGCTGCATGCCTCCCAAGCAAACACCTCTTCTCCGGTCCGCATGTATTGGTAATGTGACGCCATCCGTGACACTGGCTAAGTAAAAGCGTGGTATGAGGTCCGGTCGGGCGCCAACCCCGACCAGTTGACCAAATGATGATGACAATGATATTGTGAGATGAGACAGCGGACAACCGCGTAAAACGCTCAGCCGGTCGCACATGCGCCGCTGAAATTAAGCTAAACAAATAACTTTCCGCATCTAACGATGAAAATGCTCCAAAACGTGCAACACACCAGGCCATCTTTGGCCACACTTTCGATGAAAACAAAGTCAAAATAGTCGTCTTTCTCAGTCGGAATCTTTACAAGCCCTACATCCACGCAGTAGAATGGTCCGCAAAAGCGAGCATCCCGACACTGTAGCATGCATATCAGACATTTTGGCACACCTCGCATTGCTAAACCTGGTCTCGAAACCCTACCATCCGGCAACATTCGACAGCACAACAATGAATGCAGTTCAGCATGAACTCAGTGTTCAGAATGGCGAGCTGGAGCGAACGCACACGCTTCTCCAAAACTCTCCCCTCTTTCGATCATCACACTCGAGTTGAACTCGGATTGAACATTAGTTTCAGGCGATTGCTTCTAGAGACACAGATGCTTGCGCCGTTGAACATGTGCGATGCATTGTGCGATGCCTATAATGGCATGCTTGTCCAGCTCCAATGTCCAGCTTGAAATCGCCCAGAGGGCGCTGTCACCAACCATGAGTACGACGGAATCGTATCCACATAGCCGGCCTCAGCCGACTCCTCAGTCCTCACTTCCTTTGACTGGTATTGACTGAATGGCTGGCGAACGCCATCAGTCCACCATTCGTCATTCGTTCGGCATCACATCTCGAGAACGAGATCACGTCTTTTCACTTTCACCACTTTCACCACGTGAAAGAGGCTTAGTAGTCCTCACAGGTACAACTTCATGGCAGTGGTGCAACCGCGCGCATGCGCACAAAACCACCTCATCGCGGAGGTGCGCGATAGCAGCGGTGGCGGTGATTGACACGTCCTCAGAACAGGTACCGTCGGCAGGCCTTGGCGCCGCACTTGCAGGTGATGCGGGCGGACGGGTGGCCGCCGATCTGCCGGCGGGGTGACTTGGTGGGGCTGACCAGCGCCTCGGAGGGCGCGTCAGGAGTGCCCTCCTGCCGCGGCGGAGTGCGCGAGCCGTCGGCGGGAGGAGGGGAGAGCGCCACAGAGACCGTCGGGGGCGGCTTGGCCGCGCCTGTAATGGGGAACAACTGATCATCACAATAGCTGTGAAAAGAGCTGAATACAACATATTTGGCAGATGTCTGGCATAAATATGAAGCATTCGATTTACTGTAAAGAAAGTGACACAGTTTATAATCAAAGACTATAATCAGAGACAAAGACAATATAGAAAGATGTTCGTGGCACTAAGCGGTAAGCCTGACCTCCGCTCGACCTTAACTCAGCTCAGTAGCCTGACCTAAGCTCAAAACAAAAAAAGATTGTTTCACCAGTCACCACGCAATTAACGCCCGATCCTAAGCATCTTGGGAAGTGCAACTGACATCCGCGCAACAAGTGCTACCCCAGGCTGCAGCCTCCCATGTCCTGCTTACCTGCGGTGGGCGTCAGCGGCTTGCCGGACACGTTGCTGCCCAGGGGCGAGTTGTAATCGAAGTAGAGCTGCTCGCCCTTCAGGATATCGCGGCAGGCGAACAGCGCCAGGCGCGGCAGGTTCGGATCCAGGCAGTCCGACCACATACCGTACACCACCAGATTCGGCTCACACTGCGGATCAGAGGTTAGATGTGAGATTGGTCACCAGAGGTCAGGTATCAAATTTGGCTCACACCACCCTGAACGACAGATATAAGAGAGGTAGGCCATCACAAGTCCGAGATATGAGAGGTTTGAATCAAGATTGTCGCAACACACGATCATATTCGGCTCGGACCCGCGGTAGAAGTGACACCAATGGCTTCACAAGTCTAATAACTGCGATGCCCTTGTCGCAATGATCAGACCCACCACGAGATCACGTTTCGGGCCCAGCCAGTTCTCCCCGCTGATTCACCGAGTGATTGATAAAGTGGGAGATGTTGCCGTACATGGCCGCGTCCACCGTGTACAGGTTGATGTGGTCGTTGAAGTCGAGGTCGAACAGGTACGTGACGCCCACGGAGTCTGAGGGGAGGGTTACCAGGGGGACGGCGGTGTTAGATGGATAGAAAATAGAAATGGTGAGTGGTGACACTAAGTATTAAAAGACGGCTAGGGTAAACACGTTAGGAATAGCACAATCAGTATGCACAGCACAAACAGCTGACTCGATTAGTTAAATTGTGCCCGACTTTATAGATTGGATGACCAGGAACACGGTTCTGGCATTTATTTTTCATTAAACATCTTAGGCTTCCCATATTCCAAACACAAACTTTCAAATATGTGACGTCACAGCCCCAAATTACCTCCTTCCCCAGGCCACATTACTGTCATAAAGCTGATTCTTTTTACTCTGTAGGCACCACAACAAAGTTCAGACCAAGTTCTAAGCGATTTTTCAACGAACAAACCCATTTAAATAAGAATGACTAAACGAGGTGACGTCACACTAACGGTCGCTCCATGTTGAAGATAGGGCCTTGCGCAAGGCCCATTTTCAAATGAAGGGAACGAATTTCTTCAACACCAAGAGGCCGCGGGGGTTGCAACCTAGATAGATAGTGGTTTCTGAACCTCGCCGCAAACTTGGCTATCTCAACTCAAACCCCATGTTAAAGGTGGGATAGTCCCTTTAAACGACTTTACACCCAGAATACATAGAGTTTGCTTGGCTTTACAAGAGAGCCCACACTTCCTCTCTCCCTGGCCTCCTCCCCAAGACCACTTACCGTACTTTTCCCCTCGTCTCTCGGCTTCCTCGTTGGTTATTACCTCGCCAACATACTCGGCGACAAACGAGCCGCGCTTGATGGACTCGAGGGCCTTGACGCCCCAGCCGCAGCCATTGGACGTGCGGAAGATGGACAGCTTCACCTGGAGCGGAGCGGGGCAGCGGTTGGGGGGTCAGTGGTGGTGGAAACAGCGGGGAGGTTGGAAGTAAAAGGATGATGTGTTACTAGGAGACTGCCAACAGGACACACGTCCCGATATTAGTGCTAGGAAGGCTTATAATGAGATGATTTGGGGTGACGAGCCGCACCAGCAAGCTTATAATGAGACGAGATAAAATGGCAGCCATTGGCAAGAATTTAAGTAAAAAAAAAATCGCCATGAATGTAAGCAAATACTTGACATGAACATAAATGTAGACAGATGTCCGGCTGCTCTCTAAGCATACCTTCGCCCCTCTCCTTTATTCTTCACTTCCCCTCCTCTCCCTCCCCATTCTCTCACCTTACGTCCCCGCTGCACAACACGGTTGAAGCAGTCGCTCTCGCATCGACACGCCTTATTACACTCGTAGATGGGC
This sequence comes from Amphibalanus amphitrite, assembly GCF_019059575.1. Classification (NCBI taxonomy): domain Eukaryota; kingdom Metazoa; phylum Arthropoda; class Thecostraca; order Balanomorpha; family Balanidae; genus Amphibalanus; species Amphibalanus amphitrite. Next base: position 111,189 of record NW_024882889.1, read on the forward strand.
TGGCCGACCTGCAGCCTCAGTTTGCCGGCCTTGGTGTAGGCGGGCGGTGCTCCGGCCTTCTCACTGCAGCAGCTGGTGCCCGGGTAGCAGACAGTGCAGTCGCAGCCGATCACAGGGTCGGAGGGAATCACCACGCCCTCGCCCGGCTGCCGAAGGAGAAAGGGGAAGGGAAGTTAGAGCCATTGTTGGTTCTAGGCCTATCCACTCTTTTGAAAATGAAACATCAACGAGCGAAACAAGATGAGGATGAAATACATTTTGATGGGGTTATTAAGGTTTAAGACCGGAATATGTAAATATAAACAAAGAACAGCGGATGTTGTTAGAATGCAAGGCTTGAAAACACGTCTATGGATCATTTTGCAGCTCATTTTGCGCGCAAAGTTTGAGCCTCAACTAGCATAGTGACCAGCAGCGTCTCTCGCGCGCGATCCACTCACCACGTAGTCGTTCTTGTAGACAAAGTTGTCGGGCGGCAGCGCCAGGTCCACGGCGTTCTCCACGACAATTTTCGCAGAGTCCGAGCACACTGTGTTAATATCATCCTCCCACTGTTTGAGTCGCACCAACTGCCGCTCGCGCGTCTCGACCAGCTTGTGCTGCAGCAGCTGGTCCCTCAGGTGACGGACCTTCCTCAGCGCCTTCAGAGAGTCGGGCTTCAGACCGTTACGGCGAACGAACGACTCGATCTCCTGTGAACAGCGGAGACGGATCGGAGGTGAGCGGACGAGAACCTGAGTGCTTTCCAACCTAGAAGGAGTGAAGTGACCATAAAGACAGTGGTAGGGTCATTCGCTACAAAATTAATCCAGCTGAAGGCAGACATCACAGGTCATCGACAAGGAACTCAGTTTAGAGCATCTGCCGATTTAAGTTCGTTACGAGCATTAGTGACACAATTTGGACAACATAAATAGCACGCCACGAGTCCGAAGGGCAACATGAAAAAAAACAGCGACACTCCAGGGCAATGACAAACGTATTGTTCAAACCACGATTGTCGACCAATCATTATGAATGAGTGTATATGAGCACGTCATCGCCATCCTTACCATGTGGACCGTCTTGATGGGTTTTAGTTTCTCCTTAAACTTCAGCTGGCCGTTGACGAGATGCTGAGAAAACTCTTTTGCCACCTCGTTGGGAGTCATTTGCAAATATTCCTCTTCAAACATCTGCACATAGCCCTCCCTGGCCATGGAGGGTTCCGTCTTTCGCCGCCTGTCGGGTAAGAAGTTCGAGGTCAGCGGTCGGGTCAGGGGTGCAGGATATGTTATCCTCAGAAGGACCAGGGGCCAGCCATTGGAATGATATCTAGGCATAGCTCATGTCAGATATCAGGTCATTAGCCTGTGTCGGTCCGATGGTATGTGATGAAAAATAAATTGGAAACGGTTACGGTAGCCCCTGTTACCCAATCAGTTAGCGCATAAATGCCAAATGTGTTACAAAGAGGCGCGATTTTACGAGAGCACGGAAGCATCACCTGTACTGTGTTACGAGCCACCGGTCTGTCCGATAGAGTGCCTCACTCACTTGTTTTGGTGAGCGAGTTCCCGTTCCTTGAAGAAGTCGATCATCATCTCCAGGCAGCTAAGGTTCTCCTGCGGCTCCCACGTGTTGTGCGTGTTGTTCCAGCCCTTCCACTTGATCAAGAACATGTCTACACCCTGACAACATAGAAAGGTGTGTCAAGTGCAGTCATGGATCATCTCATGACATAATAACTAACCATTTACATTTGTATCAGAATAATCCTCCCCTTCCAGCTACCTGAGCATGCCCCTGATCTGCCCCCCGCTCACTTTCCTCGGCCGTCCCTCACTCGAGACTCGTAGAACAAGCAACTGGCTTCGCATGTGTGCAAACGTGAACCGACAGCACCACAGAGCAAGCACCCAAACACTGTCCTATGCATTGCTAGAACAACTAGAAGAAGCAGCCTATGTCACACAAAGACCACGAAAAGCTACTTCGTTTGTCTCACGTTTTCCCTGGTATAATCCAGAATCTTCTCCACCAGAAACTCATCCTCCTCCAGGCCAGTGGTCGAGTCCGAGTCGTTTCCATCGTCCGTCTTTTTGGCAGCACCGGTGGCGGCTCCGGCCGGGGGTGCGGTTCCGGCGCGGGAGGAGCGGCGACTCGGTCCGCCCGTATCACCGCCGGCTCCCTCAGCGGGTGCCGGGTCCCCGTCGACGGCCGATTGGAAGCTTTCGTTCGGAGTGGTGAAGTCCGGTGATGCGGGATGATCGGGCTCTGGGGATGATGGAAAATCAGAAACTGCTGATGGTGTTGTAAATAATCTGAGATTATAATTATAATCTGGGCAAGTATTGTATTGAGAGTACCTACCTGCATGAAATTCCACGATAAAAATAAAAACAGTTACATGAATGGCAGACCGGTTTCGTCAATTCACTATATCAGCGCAGGATACAACGGCGCTGACGAAGTCAACGGACGAAACCGGTACGCCATTCATGAAACTGTTTTTGATCTGCATCATGGAATTTCATACAGGTACTCTCAATACAATAATGTGAGATATCACAGGTGGCGGCTGGTGGTGATCAGAGAGCTCAGAGGGTATAACAAGGCTGGGGAAGGACTGAGTCTTTGTGAGCGTTTTGGAAGACAGAGGCCTAATGTTGGACAACCCTGGGTAGCATGGTGAAGAAGCACGTAGACATGTCAATAGATTAGACAAGATAAGCCTGATTAGGTTACAAAACATCCATACATTAGAGAACAAGTCGATTAAATGCATGTAGGTATCACTCCTTATGACTGTTGAGTGCTGAAAGTTGTTCATGCAATTCTCACTAGACCATCATTCATGCAACTATTTGCACAAACCTGTACGAGTACCTACTTGACAAAATAGTTAGGTCACTGTAGATCACAAATAAGTAAGAAGCGAGAAGCAATGTTGGTCTGTGAAATAGACCTTACCAAACAATGCTATCAAGTTGAAGGGTGGTGTCATAAATCCATCCTAAGGTCTATATGAAGTCTGTCCTATGGTCCATTGGTAGCTTAGAACATGGTAGAGTACTAGAGTGTTCAGTGTTGGACTCCCAGCAATGAGAGCAGCCTCAGCCCATCAAAGTAAATGAGTGAGATAGATCATATCCAGCTTCAATGGCAGTGCTTAACTTCAGCAACCATATTCTCCTGATTTCCTGGAGAGGAATGATCAGACATTAGGCTTTCAGCCTGAACAAGCTCTTGGGGCTCCCAGCTCTGGGCTCTGGATCTGTCAATCTGTCCCTTCAAGTCTTCTAATTTAATTTAATTTTGAAGTAATTTGTGACAAAAAACTGACCATTTTTAGACTCCACGTGAGGCTCCTCAACATTGGAGTCAACTGATGAAGGTTGTGGTTCATCTTCATCTCTTTTCCTCTTTCCAGATACCTCTTGCTTGTTCTGTGTATCCATGCCATTCACAGGACCTGAAAACATTGGACTTATGTTAATTTCACATGCTTTGAGTTATCTGAACAAGTTCATAGTCTGCCAAACCTAAGAAAGAACAGGTTCAAAGCACAGCCACCATTGATGAACGTTTTGATGCTGTAAAAAATATATTGAAAAATATTTCTCTCACAACTCTAAACATGAATTTTCTTCAAATCTTACATGTCCAGTGATCAAAACACATCGCAAAATGATTCAGAAGCTTAAGATCTGTTCTTTCTTAGGTTTGCCAGACTATGGTGTAAAGGTATTGTTCAATTTAGCTTGCAATATGTATTGCAATGATATCAATGACACCTATTTGTATTAGCATGAGTTGGCAAGGACCTGAGACCTAGTTACAACTAGCAGTTATCTGAGTAAGACCAAATCAAGCCCAGTGACAGATCCAAGCATGCATCTAGTGGATGAGCAAACTCATGACCAATGGTTTACATTGACCAGTAATTGTAACAGTTGAAAATGGGGGTGTATTTTTATGTACCTACCTAGTCACTGACATTGATCCAGCTCTCTTATTTGGTGAATTCCATTGGGATGGGATAATGCCTCATTCCAATTCCTTGCCTGAGGTCCCACCATCTGCCCTCCCAAGGAATTGGCGCGTCAATTTGCAGGCAATAGGTTTTCACTCCTTCCTTTACGAGCCGAGGTTGTGGAAACTTAACAGGTGAGTGAGATACATGCAACGTTGCAATATGGGATGATTCTGTTGCAGGAATATTATGCAATTGCACATCATAATTCACGGTTTTATTATGGCACTTACTGACATAAAATTACGTGGAAATGGCCTGGGATCTCCACTTGCACTGGCATGATTATAACTCACCTGTAGTATCCCCGACGGCTTTCAAGGAATCGGTCTCGGTAGTCTCCATGATTTATGTTAAGTGAGTACTTAAAATTAACCACAACTTTGAACGCGCAGACAAAATACAAACTCGTAATTTGATATATAAAATGTATTTTGCGCGTGGGTGTATTTTGATTTCGCAAGGATCACAGAATCGGTGCAAGGTAGCGTTTTCTGGCGGTCACAACGCGACCATTGATTTTTGTGCTGATGTGAATTTGATGACGTTTATAAATGACATTTTCCATTTTAATCTACTAACCTTTATTTTGAGCAGCTACCGCACCTCATTCAGCTTTTAATAAAACAAATTTGATGTCAAAATCAATTCAACTTTTGTTTACTTCAAATATTGCTTTAAAATAATTTGCAACTGCGAAATAAAAGGCAAAATTATCGCAAATGGCGCATTGTCGACAAACAATATTTCGCGCGATTTTAATTTTTATCAACATTTATTTATTTATATGCTGAAAGTTTTTGAAACCGTGGTGAAATTTTGGACGCCGGTGAAAACAGGGCGCCGGAGGGTATATTAGTCACGTGACATTTGGAACTTCTCCCGCTCCAAGGGCCTTCTATATCCCAAACGTCACGTGTAAATTTCACGAACCTTGATCAAATCGCCCCAGGCGCCCTGTTTTCACCGTCGTCCGAAATTTTGAGCGGGGTCCACTAAAAGCCTAGGTCGATCTTTGATTTAAGTTCAAGGTGAATTAGCTCTCAAACGCCTACACATAAACTCAGGTTGACTCAGGCTATGCGCAGCTTCATTAAGTTCTATATATACCATGCTTGTCTGTCCATGAAAAAAAATCCAAGAAATCCACAAGAAATACCTATAGAATTTAGTAAAACCACAAGAATGCAGCTAGAAAACATTTAGCTAGGCCATTTAAAATGTGTAGTGGTTTTTATTGCACGTGATGTAGGAATCCTAGTTCAAGTTGTAGTGGAATTCTTTGGATCCGACATGTGGGATCTCATCTGATGTTTCACCGCTGGGGCGGAATAGGTGTGATTCTTTGATTGAGGTAGCCTTTCCTGTACTTTTCAGGGTAGTCGCAAAGCAGGCATCACATCACACTTGTTTTTTTGCAACCAAGGAGAGGTGCTATACCCAAAGATCTTTCTGATCAAACCAACCTAAACCTAACCAAACCCGACCTAACCTTACCTACAATCTACAACCTCAAACCTATCACCTACAACCTAACCTAAGGTTTATATAGCCTTGCACCCAACACAGCGCTTTTCCTTGATTTGCAAAGACAAGTGTGATGCCTGCTTTACTAATACCCTTTTCAGTTCCTATTGCAGCTGCAGGGCAGGGGTCGCATGTATTGACAAACTCCAGCTCAAAAGATTATTGCCCATCAAACCTGAATTACATTTATAAACTTAATCTTCTCAAAAGGTTTTATTGAGTTATTTCCATATTGTGACTTATGTCACATGGAAAACATGCTTGGTGACACTGACAATGTCTTCTTACTTGCAGAAATATACATTATCTGACCTGAAAGAGTCTTGAAATGGCTGGTCTTGATGCACTAATAAAAGATTGTTGCAAAGATGAAGGAGAGCTCAGGAGTCTCCTTTCAAGAGCTTCTGCTGGTGAGCTGAAGCATGCTGTTCTGAACATTACCAAATCACCTGATGCCAGCTCAGTACTCAATTCTGCTATATCTTCTCTCAACTCAGACTCGATGCAGACCAAGAGACTGGACTTGATCACTGCTTGTGTTGATGCTCTCAAGAGTGAAAGCATTGATGCCCAGTGCTCCCGCGATGTAACAGGCATGCTGCTGCTGCAGCTGTCCTCTCTGCCATCCTCTAGTGTGGCTCGGCTGACAAAGCAGTTTGTCTCGTCCATCACCCGCTCAGAGCCTCTCACTGGTCGGTGGGTGGAGCTCTTCCCAAAGCTGCTGGCCATGCTTTCTGAGTTCCCTGAGCTCGAGTATGATGGCGCCACCATTGCGGGCAGCGTGGCGCGTGCAGAGGTGCTGGCGGCGGTATGGCGCGCGGAGCTGACCGCGCCGACCGCCACCCGGCTGGTGGAGGTGCTCCGCGACCAGCGCATGGCGGCCGATGAGCTGGACGCCGTCCTGGACGCGGTGCGCGGCCTGCTGCGGCGTCTGGAGGTGCAGGACGTCCCTCCGCTGGTCTACCAACTGGTGCGGCTCTGCTCCGGACCGGCCGGCGCGAGGTTGCTCCACCTGCTTCTGGATCACTTCGCCAAACAGGAGGAGCGACTGCGCGCGAAAGGGGAGGAGGACACGCGAGCGGCGGCCAACCTCCGTCAGGCGGAGGGCACCGTCATCTACCACGTGACACACGCGCCCTGTCTAGAACAGGGACTGGTTAAGGAGTTCGCTCGTCACGTGCGCGCCTCCGTGCAGTGTCCGGCGCGCCTGCTGACGCCGTTCAGCCTGGCCCTCGCGCTGGCGCTGGCTGGCGGCGAGAGCCACGCGCAGACAGTGCTGGACGCGCTCGTGTCTGCGCTGGGCCGGTCTGCGCGCGAGACAGCGCTGCGCGAGGAGAGCCGGTGGCTGCGCGACGCGGCGCCGCCGCCGGTGGACGCCGAGCGGCTGCTGCTGGAGGCTGCTGCGCTCTCCGCGGGCGGCTGGGCACCGGCCGGTGACGGCCTGCTCCGGCTGTGCTTCGCACTGCTCTCGGCTGGGTCCAAACCTCTGGCGCGGCTCGGCTCCACCGCGCTGACGGCTCTGATCGGCCGACGCCCGGAGCTGGCGCGGGACGCTGTCGGCCGGCTGGTGACGGCACTGGCCGGCGGTGTGAGCGCGGAGGCGCACGCGGAGGCGCTGGGTCACCTGGTGGCCGGCTGTCCGCTGACGGTGGCCGAGAGCCGCGCCCACCTGACGGACCTGCTGGCACACCTGGGGCTCCTGCCGCTCACCACCGCGCGCCGTCTGCTGGCCGCGCTTCTACCCGTGCTGAAGATCTGTGCGCCACTTAAGGACCAGCTGGTGCTCACACTGCGGAAACTGCTGGTCGGGAAACGCTGCGAGGGCCGCCAGATCGCCGTCTGCGGACTGCTCCTCTGTCTGCGCCACTTCCGCGTGGTCAGCAGCTTACCGTTCAGCCAGGCTTCACAGAACTTCAGCTGCGCCATGTCGCAAGTAGCGGCCGACCTGGGCCCGGCCTTCCCCACATCGGCCAACGAGGCGCTCTGTCTGGAGTTGCTCGGAGTGCTGCGTCGCTGTCTCACCCAGCAGGCCCCTGTCCGCGCCACACTGTACGCCGGCCTGCATGAGGTCATCAGCCGCAACCCGGAGCTCGCAGAGACCATCATCTCGATGCTGCTGCAGCAGCTGAAGCTGTTCACGGACGACAGCGCGCGGGCGCCGCCGTTGAGGCTCGCGGCCTGTGTGGAGGTCGGGGAGGAGGTGAGCCTGCTGGAGCCCCTGCCGCAGATGCTGGCTGCCCTGGCGGCGTGCTCGCGTCGCGTGCTGGCCGGGGCGAACACTGATGAGACGGAAGACGAGGGCCCTGACGTGGTGGCCGCTCGCGAAGCTGAAAGAGTTCTGGACGACATCGCCAAGCGCATGATGAACGTCGAACTGGACGACTTCGATCTGGGGAAGGAGTGTGATGTGGGCTCGTCGACCGAGGGACGGAAGAACGTGTTGATGCTGATGCTGCTCCAGGGTGTGTATGAGGCACTCCTTGACCACCGCTGTCAGAGTGACTTCGAGAGCGACTCCGCCGCCGCCACCGTACTAATCTGCATTCACCAGAAGCTGGACTCTGTAGCGGAGTTTCGTCGATCGAAAGCCTCCACCAAAGGCAAGAAGAAGGACTCTGCGGCAGCGAAGTCGGCAGCGGAGAAGTCGGCGTCTCGTGATCCGGCCACCGAGCCACTCTGCCTCAGTCTTCGATCAGTGACTCGCCTCCTGTCTGCGCTGACTACTGATGCTAACCCGGCGCATCACGTCTCCCTGGAGAAGCTGCGCTCCGAGACGAAACTGACGCAGCACGTGGCGAACGCGGCGCGTCAGCTGAGTGGCCAGCTGCGCGCCGACGGCGAGTGCGCAGGCGCGGAGGGGGCTAATCAGCGCCACCTGGTGGAGCTCGCCTGCCGCCTGGCCCCGGCGCTGCTCAAACTGGCTGGCGCTGAGGAGGAGGAACTGTCTCCGACCTGCCTGGAGGCGCTCGCTGATCTCCTGGAGGCGTTCAAACACCACTTCCCGGCGCGGATGCCGACCCTGCTCGAGGAGACAGCTGTGGACGGTGCGGGAGGTCTGCTGACGCGTTGTCGTCTCCTGTTGTCTGCCGGCTGCGCGGCGCGCGGTGTCGCTCCCCTGCTGCGGCTCCTGCTGCTGGCGGCCGGCGAGGCGTCCACAGAGGAGCAGGCGGATTTACTGAGCTGGAGCCAGCAGCAGCTGCGCCAGCCGCCGGCGGACGGCCACGCTTTGTGCCGTCAGCTAGTCGAGCTCGGTCTGTCCCTCGCCGACCGACTGTCCCCACAGTCCGGTGTGGCCCGCCAGGTGGCTCGCGCCGTCCACGAGCAGCTCGGTGACCTGGACGAGAGCGTCCAGCTGATTGCGGCCGACCCGCCACTGGGTGCTGTGACCGAGCGCAGTGCGGCCGGCTGCCTGCTGGCGCTCTGCTCCCGGCTGACCGGCTGGCTGGAGGCGGTGGACTGGTTGCTGGCGGGCTGCCGCGCGGCCGCCGGCGCCACGCTGGACGAACAGCAGGCCAAGCAGGAGGCGGCAGTGTGCAGCAGGGTGCTGGCTCTGGTCGCTGTACTAGACGAGCTAGCGCAGTCGGCGGCGCCGCTCGGACCCGACACTGACGCCGTGCTCAAACTGCTCGGTAGGACGTACGTCAGCCTGGCGGCGCTGGTCAAGTACTACGCGGCTCGCAACAAGCACACCAAACTCACCAAGGCCACCGTGTGCGGAAAGTAAGTTGGATGGGAAGGTTTCCTTATAAGTGTGTGTTTTGGGTGATACGATGACGAGGTGTCGTTGAACTTAATGTCATTATGGTTGGGTTTCATAGCTCCAATTCACTTACTCATAATATTCGTTGAAGTAGAATTAAAATGAACAGTATGTAGAGCTGCAGCATGCCACTGGATCCTTATAACTATTTAGTCCTCTATCATATTTTTCGTTTTTGATTGTTGGCAATGGTCATTGCTTCTTGTTTTAGTCAGTAGCTTCTTCGTCAGGCACTGACTAAGAACTAGCCAATTGATGCGAAGGTTGCATATTTATTTGCATTTATAAATTGATGTAGTGTAGCGCTACTTCGAAAGTCAGTCATCCCCCGTCATCCCCCACTTATCAAACTGCCGATAACCAAGCAGCCATTGGACGTAACACCGTCGTGACCGTGCCTCACGCACCCTTCCCCGATTTCTGCAGGTTCGAGCGGGTGCTGGAGGCGTGCGGCCGCTCCCTGACTCCACATGTGTACGTCTTCATCACGTTCACCGAGTCACAGCAGCGGCAGCAGCGGCAGGGTAAAGCTGACCCTGCAGTGAAGCGCGCGCGAGTGCTGCGTCAGACGCGTCTCATCCCCGTGCTCGTGTGTAACATCGAGAACTTCGAGAAGCACCTGATCGCTCTCGGGAAGCGCACGAAGCTCGATCTGCACGCGGGGGTGAAGCTGAGCACCTCGCGCGACTTCCGCATCATCCAGGCCACGCTGCAGGCGGCGCTGGAGAGAGCGGGGAGCTCAGAGGAAGAGGAAGAGGAGGAGGGCGCCGAGAACAGGGACCCGCGCGGCGCCGACGCTCCGGCGGGGACGGCCAGCCAGCTGGCCAGGTCGCAGTTGTCCCAGGGCGTGGTGAGGCTGACTCGGCCGTCACAGAAGCCCTCGAAGCTGTCCAGATCGCAGAAGTTGTCGCAGCCGGCCGCCAAACGCGCTAAGGTGGAGAAGTGATATAATGATCGACCGGTATGACTTGTGATGATGGAGTTCGAACGTTGAAGCTAACGTGTTGCATCGTTGTACATAGTGGAGGGCATGCTTGATGTGCCACAAACATTACGCTGTAAAAGTGTATGAGATTACAGCTGTGCCCTGTCCAGAATGAAATACATTTGTACTTTATTATTTCATTTTTGTTGTATCGGTACTATGCGATGCCACCGAGGATCTGTCCCACGTGAGGCACTCGCGACTGACTTCGATTTTGCACTAGGCCACCAGCCATTAATTCTGGGTATCGATGTCGAAAATACCGGCTTTTATTTACTGCGTCCCATTAAGGAAATATTATGCCAGTATTGTTAAGTTTTCTCGTGAAATGCAGCCAGGTAATAATAAAATATTTTGACTATTTTCAATCCTGTTTATGACTAACTTTAGTTGGCAATCTGAAACCGGAATAATTGCACGATACGATTCCTGATCACCGTACTTTAATGTACTGGTAATCTGGAACATTACCTCTCTTTCTGTCATTCAATACGATGCCAACTTTCCGTGGTTAGGTACGTAGGCCAATTCTAACCCGTTCTGCATAATATGATAAGAATACTTTTGTCCGTTCTTTGTATAGGTAGGTCCTTTGCAGCAATAGTTGATGGCTGTACGGCAGTTCATGCTACGAATTGTTGAATTACATTTGTTTCCAATCGCCCTATTTTATGCGTTCCATCCAATGCCGTAGACAAAAAGCTATACAAAAAGCACAAAATGTAGTTGCTAAGTGCATTGAAACCTTCACAAACAAGGATACAGTGGTATTACAGACGACTAACGACTTAATTACTCTATTATGCTAAGCAATTGTGCGAACGAGCATAACAGATCTTGCAGACATGCTTAGAACATTGCCTTCCTTATCGCTCCATAGATGGCAGCACCATTTGCGCCTGATTTGATACTATCCCGCCGAGCACCACGGTAGGCTGTACCGGTGAGCATTTGGGTACGACGGAACAGCATCATTCCAGGCGGCGACGCTGCCGACATCTAGCGAGAAATAGTGTAGTTTGAGTGGGCAAGTAGTCGTTTTCGGTCTCGAACTCGCGTTACCCTTTGCGATGTGCTTCATATCACGTGACCACAAGACATCTGAAAACCACGGCATTGGCAAGTAAATGGCTTGTAGCGTAAATACAGCTTTATTTTCAAGTAATAGGGGAAGGTGGGGTAAGACGGACCAGCTAAGGTTTGAGGCCGCATATCTTTCTACACTGCTCTCGTAACTCATATTGTTTATAGTCTTCTGAATGCTCAATCCTTCCTCTTTTGATGTGTGCAAAGACTGAATTGCAAAATAAAGACATCTAGGTGGTGGATGCTCTTAAAGATGGACATGTCAAAAACTCAGACAAGAAAAAACGCGGGGTAAGACGGACCACCCAGAAGTGCCTGCTATCCATTCATGCTTGGTACAGTTCTAATCTGTACTCGAGTAAGTAGAGTGGTAAAATAACAAAATGAACCTTTATTCTATGCTCATATGTTATGGAAGTGCAACTAAAAGCTGGGAACATGTGTGTTGATTGTCGTTTGGCATGAATGCATGCTAGCTAGCATTTGCAATGGTCCATGTGCAACAAAGGCTCCTTCCTGAAAAATTGGCTTACTTAAACTTGTGTCAATGCTTTAGAAAAGAATTTTCCATATGATGGGTACAATGGACCACCACAGGGTAAGATGGACCACAGTGGTCCGTCTTGCCCCAAATCTAAATCCTGTCATTATCATGACGTGTATGTCAAATAGCCCAACATTGCGAAACCTTGCCTGTTCTAAAGTGTGACTATAACCAAGTTTATAATTTTGTTCTTCACCGTAAAGTGGAAAATAGAAACTAATCATGCAATAAAGGCGCCGAAATTGAATCACCCGTAGACCTCTTATATTAGATCGGTTTGACGAAAAACAACATTTTTCTCAATAACTCAAAAGCTATGCATCCTAGCCTCATGAGCTCAAGGTGGCCATTGTTACGAAGGGAAACAAAGGTAGTGAGTGCATAAAGCAGTAGATAACAGCAGCGGTTCAGCCGGGAGGGCTGTTGGTCCGTCTTGCCCCGCTGGGCCGTCTTACCCCACCTTCCCCTACCTCCCCAGGCAAGTATCAGGCGATATTTTGCCACCTTTCGAATGATCGTGTCATTCCATGCGAGCTTTTATGACAGCTGACTCAAAAGGCATGGCAACAAGTAATTGTGCTTGACAGTCTTTCTTCGGTTAGCCCCTGATGCACGTTACCCAGCACGTGACCCTCCCTCACTAACATTACCCTTGTTTCGTTATAGATGTTAGCCACGTTACATTTCACATGCAGGCCGTTTCCATCGAAATATTGTCCACATGCGGTTGATTCCGATCAGTAGTGTGGTTAATGGCTATCTTTGTTTATTCTTACGATTATTTATAAGTGAATATAAAGGTATTTATGAACCCCCAAAGACATAAATAACTACCAGGTGCAAAATCAAAATGTTTTTTAAGCTTTATACGGCAGAGTAATAGAAGCGTCAGAAAAAAAAAACAGATAGGCACACTACTGCGTAATTATCAGATTCTCTAGCTGAACAGCCCAAAGTGCTGGATAAACACAAAAGCATTGTCCCAAGAGATGACCTAGATCAGATCTGCAATCGATGACCCCGATATTTTACGGCTGCACCGCGACCCTGACCTTCCCTCCTCCCATCCCCCAAGCGCTCGAACCCCGAATGCGGCTCTTCAACGCGCACCTTCTATGATTTCCCAACCGCTCTTCTTTTCACTAGCCTCAAACATACCGTACTCTGCGCCCCCCCCCCACACATCCCTCCACATACGTCAAACTACGCATTCCACGAAGGCCGTTCACGCCCGGTGACCATGCGCACCCCTCCCCCTGTGGCGACAATTGGGGTCAGCGTATGACGTCATCGTCCAATACGCCGCGCCTGCCCAGTGTTACCAACAACACTTGGTAGTGTTGACTAGCAACGCCACCCCCCTATGGATTGGTCCGGTCCGGCGGCCGGCGGCCGGTCAGTCGTTAGCGGGGGTTCGGCTCGCGCCCAGGTAGCTATACTGGGGCTCTGCAGAACAGTGGGAGTTAGGAGTCGTGACATTCAACAGTGCATATACCTTTAGGGACTGGTAGGAAGGCTTAGTTTGCACTGAACGTTGTAAAGTCTGAAAATCTAGTTGGTGAGTGATCGTTAATAAAACATATTGCATACTCAAGACTGTTGTAGCAGGTGGACGATATATCTTTTTAGATAATTCGCATACAGTATCCCAGTCATGGCGATCACGAAGGCGACTCGCCGGCCCTCTCAGAATCAGAGCCCCCGCACCAAGGGCAAGGGCAAGGGCAGTAACACAAGCAGCGGCAGCAGCGGAGGAAACCTCTACACACACTCCAGTCCGCCCAAAGGTGAGTCGCCTAATTACTTTGTGGAATGAAATTTATCAGCGCGTTTGTGACTATGATTTTGATGTAGTAAACCATGTTCCTCGGTGAATTGGTAAGTGTATTTTAAATGGTACAGTACGACTGACGGCTTGCTGCCGGGCCTAGCTTTTTCCGCTTTGCGAAAATATTTTGTGTCGTATAATTAGAAAACAATACCTGCATTTAAATTGAAAGACTTGATCAGCCAGTTCCTACTGTCAGTGTGACTTCAGTGTAGCTAGAGTGCACTTCACATGAAAACACAAAACTCTGGTATCTGACATAGGTTTACTTTCTGGGCGCTTGTTGCTTGGTTGGTCAACACATAAGTCATACCAGCACAGGCAAGCATGTCTATGTCTTGTCTCAGTGTATTATTCTTAGAAAGCTCGAGAGTATAACGGACCGTCTCGTCTTTTCGTACTCAAAAGCTGGAGATGGAGTTCATTCCGATCTTGATGTCTACTGAACTGATTCAAGAAGTGCCCTTTGTTCTAACCGTACGAATCAAGACGACTGTCTATAAACAGATAAGACAATGGTCTTGCTACTATGTATATATGGTGTTGACACTATCATGTTAACTGTCCACCAGGTTAACACTACCAGGTTAACGTTAACCCTCGCACGACCAGGCCATTTCTCATAACACGAACGACCAGGGGGGGGGGTTGTTACGACCCCCCCTGGCGTTTCGAAACGGAAGGTCGTAGAGCTTAGCGGAAAAATTCAACGGATTGCTCTCAACGAGATCTCGCGATTGGTGGTATATTTTTTGGTCATAGGTCAACATTTGACCTACTTATGACCGGTCAAAGGTCAAATTTTCCGAAAAATCGAACTTTTTCAACTTTCCGCGGCGATTGCGGCAAAACGGTGGGAGATATCGACTTGAAACCTTCGCTATCGTGTTCCATGATCAATTCTCTATCGTTTGGTATGTATTTCGTTTCCCTAGCTCTAAAAATGGCGCGTTGGGAGCGCCGGAAGTCGGCAAGGTCACAGTCGGCGGCAGAAATTCGAAAAATCAAAATTTAAATTTTTGAAATCTGATTGTATTTTTGGATTTGGGAGGTCCATTTGCTCCCTATAGAAGCTAATATTGCTGCATATTCCCATTGAGGTGACAAGAATTAGCAAAATAGTGGTTCGGGCGCTTTTCAAAAATAGTACCGGACGCTGTTCCTCTTGTGACGTCATAGCTCTGTGACCTGACCTGACCCGGTCAATTTTCTTGCACCACACGATAGCCAATGCTTGCCCCAACATGCATGGGAAGTTTCATCATGATCCATCAAACAATGTGGGTATCACCGGCAGAAAACCTAGGGATTCGGCGCACACGTTTGGTAACTGTCGGCCGGAGGCTGTACCTCTTATGACGTCATAACTCCGTGACCTGACATGACCCGATCTTTTTTTTCGGCAAAAGATGCGCAAAGGCTGCCCCAGAGGGTATTGAAAATTTCAGCCCGCTACGACAAGCCGTTTAGCGTGCACTTCGAAAAAACCTCAGGGGGGGTTGATACAACCCCCCCCCCCCTAGGCGTTCTAGGGTTAAGACACTTGAGATCACAACTTATTCGAGCAGCATAGACCTAGTGGCGGATCCGGGGGGGGGGGGGGGTCAAATGCCTCTTTCACAGAGCCTGAAATCGATGAAATTTTGCTGTTTTTTATAGAATAGAAATAAAACTAAACTGCATTTGCTTTAAACTGCACGACAGCGCATAAAAAATCGAAACCCAAGGAATCTTTTTGTAATTTCGAGAAAATTAATTTTTCGGGGCTAGCCCCCCCCCTCTACCCCCGCAGCGTCCAATGCCATCTTTCTGTGTCCACATTTGCAGACACTCGGCAGAATCCAATCTTGTAGCTAACCTTATATCAATATCATAGTTTGACTATGCCGTCGATATTAGGTGGTAAAGATGAGCATAAAGCATCACAGACTGAGATAATTATAAGAGCTAAATGACTTCAGCCACGGATGAAATAAAGGGCCTCTGAATACGAGTGTTTTCTTTTCTTTTCTTGTTTTGAGGTCGTAGACGACATTTTGCAATAAATGCGATTAAAATATCATTGTATGGTTGGATGATATACCATGGATGATATAACACATCTCATTATTATCTCATATTATTATCTCATCCATGGATATACCTACAAATGCTATTTCACGAAAATCAAAATAAAATGTTTAAAAATATGAAATACAGTGACATGTGTTTTTTTTTTTTTGTCGCTTGCCTGGCGAGGTCCAAATGTTTGATGAACCTATAAGTCGATGCAAACTGCTAAAAACACCATCTGCATGGAGACGACCCATTCAGGAAATTTGAAATGCAATATGCGTGCTCATTGATCTCATGCCTAAATTATTGTTTGCGCACCGAACGGTAATGTGGTTCAACCATGCATATCGAACATCAACAAAAATTCTATAGTGCGAACTGACAAACATGTCAAACTGTCAAACATGTGCACCATAATGTCATGTTATTGACATGCAGGCCTACCAAAACTAACCACGGAAACATAAGTCTTGCGATCTTCCAGCAGCAGAATGCTAAGAAAGGAAAACACACAGGGCACAGTCAACGGCAGGAAAGTGGGATTGTGGGCTAGGGACTGGAAAGCGCGTTCAATATTATTAGGCTCGATCAAGTACTGCTAATTGAATATTGCCGAGCTCCAGCAAGCGCTATGTTTATTTCTATGTTTATGAATTATGGTTATGTTTATGTAATGCACTTATGACTGCTCACGGGACGACTGGGTACTTATTGCACCGAAAACGCCGTTGAAACGGAACAAGCAACCAACCAACCAACCAACCAACAAAGCAACAATTAACAAACGGTGTCATATTTACGCACCAACCTTAGTACTGCTGAGTGAACACATTATCTGACATCCATCTCAAGCTCCTCGTCTCCGTTTTCCAGTGCTGCCGATGAACTCCTCCAACATCCGCCAGTGGCTGAAGGCAGGGGACCTGGAGAAGCTGGAGGACGTCATTATCGACGGACAGGGTCAGAAGCTGCTCAAGGAGTCGTCGGCAGACGACAAGACCAGGGCGTTCCTTCGATCGGTGCCCGACAGAATTGTGAGTTATCATCGTTTGAATTCATTAGTGTGTATTGAAATTTAAAAGCATGCGTGAGCTGTGGAGTATGGAAATATCGCGTTGATTACATAGGGCGTCTTTTTAATGTGTCGGGTCGATTGCATTTGGCTATTCAGATACTAAAAAAAACTTGATTAGACGTAATAACGCAGGCAAACGTGTGAATATGATGCAAGTTTACCTTAGGCTAAACCGATTTCTTGATGCTTGAAATAACTAATCTCAGCGCTTGAAATTGCACCGGCATTTTCTTTTAAATGCTTTGGGCTAGAAATTATTAAGAAAATGTTGTCGATCTTGACATACATGAAGTATTTGATGTTTAGGAGAGTAGGAAACTATCATAGAACTTCATTGAAAAACTTGTACTTACCAGATCGATTACTAGAACGTAATCGATCTACAATCCTCTCTATTCAGACAAATGCTTGGAGCCTCTCATAGCTCCCTGCAATAATACCAAGCGGCCATTGTCATCGCTTTTGTCGGCGAGCTCCGTTCGTGACGGGCTGAGCGGCGGGGCTCACGCGAGCTCCCCGATACCGTCCTTGTTGCGTGCAGGCACCCACGAGGTCGGTCCGGCGCCGGGGACAGGCAAACATGTCCACACGGGCCGAGTAGTGTCCACACTGACTCTGAAAAGGTCGCCTTCTGGGGACTGACGAAATCCTCATTAGCGGAGCTGATGGATTATGATGGCGAGGAGGTGTGGCGAAGCCGTGGCTGCGTGCATAAAATATAATCTGTTTGACATGTTTGCCGCGATATTATCAGGAATATTGAGTGTGATGGCAAGTAGGCGCATGGTATGACCAAAATAAGGTCATCCAAGGTCGTACAAAACAAATAGCTCGGTTACAAAATGACTGTTGTGACTTCAAAATACGACCAGTTGCGTGACGCAAAATCTCCAGTCGTATCGATCGAAGAACTGCGTGATCCTTTCAGTTTCACTTCACTTTCACCTTGAAAACAATCAGAGAAAAACAAAACTATAAAAACAATAACGTTTTCCATCATATCTAACCTTGTGGGACCCTCGACTAGAGCACACAGAAATGCGCTGAATGATCCAATGCTCGAAATAATATATTTACAGCCAGTGGCGCTCTCTGGGTGAACTGGGATGTGCAAAAACAATTTTATGGAATATTTAAGAAGCATAAGAATAAGAACTTAACAAATTAGTTGGACGAAATTGTTACCGTTCTTTCTATCATTTTAGTGCCTATCATATTCTACCACATCTCTCCGGGTCACTCATCTGACCCAACTGACTCTCTCCCTCTTTCTCTCTCTCTCTCTCTCTCTCTTTCTCTCTCTCTCTCTGTCTCTCTGTCTCTCTCTCTCTCTCTCTCTCTCTCTCTCTCTCTCTCTCTCTCTCTCTCTCTCTCTCTCTCTCTCTCTCTCTCTCTCTCTCTCTCTCTCTCTCTCTCTCTCTCTCTCTCTCTCCAGTCCAAGATGGACGCCATTCACAAGGTGGTGGAGGAGGGTGACCTGCGTCAGACCAAGAACCTGCTGGACCGCCGCAAATACGCCATGTCGCGAGACAAGAACGGTGTCAGCCTGCTGCATAAAGCTGTGATGAACGGACGAACAGAGGTCGCCGAGTACCTCGCCTCCAACTACCCGGAGATCCTCAACCTCACGGACGCCGTAAGTAAACAGAACTAGTTGTGTGTGACTTATGTGTGAGGCAACGTGAGCGTTGCCAAACTTTTTGACCTGTAAATCTAAACATTGCGTTTTGTGATAAATGCATGAAATAATATGAGTGTTTGTGAATCGAGCATGTATTAAACCGTTCGCAGGGGTGTAACATAGCCAACATACATTTAATGCTTACAACATGATGGGTGCAAGGGGCTTATCAAATTGAAAGGCCAGCTTCTCGAAACACTTGGGGGTCAATGCCTCGTTCTCGGTAAGCCAATTACTGGTTAACATGGCAATCATGATCATAAAGCGCCACAGTCTCTGAAAGCGACATTACATACTTGATCAAAGGAAACATGTTCCATAAGGTCTAAGACGATTATCTCTACAGACATGACACGATGACATTGGGAACATCTTCCTGGCAATGTCAGCTATCGCGCGGTGCGTGCATGATAAGACCCAAACACCATGTTGAACACTTGAAATCACCACGGCATAACATATTCTGGAAGTCAAACGCACGGGGTGCAGACTAAGCCATCGATTCACCCTAAACAAACAGAGAATGAGCCCCACCCCACTCATCACCGGCCATTCCGGCCTTGCGTCGCTCCCGACGTCTGTCGGCAGGGAGCCGGCCGCGACGCCGAGCGCCACAGCCGTCGTCGGGTCGTCGATTTCGACGTGACGACCGCTGACAGTGCGTTCGTCCGCCGACAGGAGACGGCTGTGGTCACTCTGCGTCGCAGCCGGCGGCCCGAGAGGCAGATGGCCGCCTACCAGAGACACCTGCTGCGCATGCAGAAACGACGCAGCAGCGTGGCGGCCGCCGGCGTGGAAGCTGCTGCCGCAGCCGTCGCTGCTGCCAATGCTGAGGGTGGTCCTGATGGTGCGGTTGGAGGAGAGGGTGCCACGGGGACGATTACACCTCAGACACCGGCGGTGCACAAGCAGCCCGGTCATAATGCTCGTCCGAAGGTGGTATCACACTGGGTGAAAATGCCGGGAGAGGAGGAGAAGGCGGGAGAAGAGAAGGCAGACAAAGACAAGAAAGAAGAGGGAGGGAAGAAGGAGAAGAGAAAAGGAACCGCAAAACGGGTACCCACAAGCAAGGGCAAAAAAGGTGACGCTTCGAAGAATGAAAATGAGAACAGTAAAGAAAAGAAAAAGAAAAAGAAGCCAAAGAAGAAAGTCAGAATGAGTGACGACGCTCCTGAAGTTGTGAACGCTGAGAAGACCCCAGCCTCCAAGTCCAAGTGGGCCGGCATCCACGCGGCTCTGCGGCTCTGGCACCGGGAGCCGGTGCCGCAGGACCAGCTGGAGTCTGTGCCCGTCTCCGGGCCGGGCGGCGAGGAGCGCCACGTCACTCTGCGCCGGCCACCTCCACTCACAGTGGCCTTCGAGGGCCTGCCGAAGGACGCCGAGCTGCCGTCCAAGACAGCGGCCAGGGCGGACGAGTGGCGGGCGCTGGCGCACGCCTCGGCCGTGGGGCCGGCGCAGTCTGCCCAGCTGGTGGCCTCTCTGCTGTCCGAAGTGGTGGACGAGGAGTCGGCCGAGATCCTGCAGGACGAGCTGACGGACGAGCTCGCCAGGAGGCTGGTGGAGAGGGTGCTGGACAGGGCGCAGCTGGTCGCCTACAACCGATACGAACACGCCGAGGCGGTCAAACATATCTTTCTCAGTAACATGGGGAACATTGTGCCGGTCGAGCAGAAGAAGTAAACAAGCGAAAGTGAATGCGCCTATAAGACGTCAGCGCTTGGAGAATGGCGCCAACGGCGCATGTTATCCACAAACAGCCGGTCAGTTGGACCGCCTTTCAATGCATATTATATATTTATGGAACAGCCATTGCGTCATAAGAGCTTACACGAAGGTGTGGAACTGAGAAAACCTCATTTAGGACACATAACATATTTGGATTTGTTTAGAATCTCAAATCCGAATAGTTATATTGATAGATGTCCTATTCTAAACTGAGCTCGTTATGGTCCGTCGAGGTTGAGACAGCATTTATCGATACATATTTGCAAACTCCGTCCGATATACCTGTATATTTCCATACAGACGAACCTGAGGAAAGATTATTTTCAAATAAGTGAGCAAATATTATTGCACATTGATACCAATGCTAGGGCAGCTAGATGTTACATGGAGTCCCTCGATGAAAGCTTTATGAGGTCGTGCATTAAAAGACACATGCAGGCAAGTGTGAAAGTATGTGATCTTTGTATTGCTGATTAGCCGATTGCTTGCTTGCATCTCTATTTATTCCGAGACATTCATTACCACCAAATGCTTGCTTAAATGCTTATTTTTGCTCGCTGTTGGTGAAAAATAGACTCTATAGGCTTTTTCTAAAAGAAGCGTCGAGTTAGCTTACACGAGGACATCGTTTACTCGTTAACACAGGGTATGCTTTAGCAAGACACTTAAAGGGACTATCCCACCTTTAACATGGGGTTTGAGTTGAGATAGCCAAGTTTGCGGCGAGGTTCAGAAACCACTATCTATCTAGGTTGCAACCCCCGCGGCCTCTTGGTGTTGAAGAAATTCGTTCCCTTCATTTGAAAATGGGCCTTGTACAAGGCCCTATCTTCAACATGGAGCGACCGTTAGTGTGACGTCACCTCGTTTAGTCATTCTGATTTAAATGGGTTTGTTCGTTGAAAAATCGCTTAAAACTTGGTCTGAACTTTGTTGTGGTGCCTACAGAGTAAAAAGAATCAGCTTTATGACAGTAATGTGGCCTGGGGAAGGAGGTAATTTTGGGCTGTGACGTCACATATTTGAAAGTTTGTGTTTGGAATATGGGAAGCCTAAGATGTTTAATGAAAAATAAATGCCAGAACCGTGTTCCTGGTCATCCAATCTATAAAGTCGGGCACAATCTAACTGGTTTTAACAACATTTTAGAAGGTGGGATAGTCCCTTTAATCGATTGTACAGGCTAGTAAGGTGTACAAAATAATGCATGTGAATTGCGTTTATAAATAAGCTGTTCATCGTTTTCTTTTGAGTTTCATACTTTATCGTAGATGCTTGTATTCCCTGTTGAGAATTGTATATCGTAAGAGGCTTAAGCCGTGTGATGTTTTAGACTATCCGCTTGCTTACTATACTTGCATATGTCTGTCCAGTGCCTTAGTGGGTATGTGTGTATGTGTGCGCTTTGTGTCTTATTCTATAGCTGTGTATATTAAAAAGTTCAGTTTTGATAATAACTACCTGCTTATATTGGGCATATAAGGTAAAGCCTGTGATTATTGACAATAAACACCGTACTTACCTACTCTGCTTGCACTATTCAACTGAGAAAATCACTCAACATCAAACATAAATGATACAAAGGCTTAGCCCATAAAATACACACCTACGCTGATAAATCTGTTATATATTTTTTCTATTCAATCTTACGTTTTGCGCAAAACACAACCAGGAGTGCGATTCATCGCTTTCGCATCGCTTCACGTCATTTTTGCCCTGCCCCCGTCCTACCCTATATCGTTCGGCATGGGGGTGGATACCGGTCAACGAACGCACGTGTTTACCTGACGACGCCATCGGCACCGACGGAACGTCACGCGTCGACACCGTCAGGCTCGACGACACCGGGCGGGCGACACACTTTGGCCGGCTGCCATGGAAACCATTCAACAGTGAACAATGCGCACCCGGCGCTCGCCGCCGCACCGCTATAAGAACCGACAAGTTTCCAGACGGACGGACAATTGTCGTCCGTTCTGGCTTCAAGGGCAGGCGTTATATTATCGAGGCCGATATTGCACCTATGCTATGGTGCAGAATAGCGTCGCACATTTTTTTCTTTTCTCTATAAAGCCATCAGAAATTACGATAAGCAGCTTGGATCGAAAACTTATTCATTTTACCAAGTATATCTGTATAGTTTTCACCTTTTTCACATCAAATGGCTGTAGATTGTAGACGCTCTGCAGGCTTTATGTCAGCAGCAACAGAAATAGCGACTAGGACCAGCCTTCAATGATATTTAAAGGGACATAGTGTTTGAGGTCATATGAAACATTAATTCTACATTAGGGCTGCAGCAGGGTGTAGAATGAGCGATTCATTCGAATATGATATCGCATTTACGGAAACTCTGCAAAATGTTTCCGCCATCAATAGGTACCAAGGACTTCACAAATGCTGCAACGTGTTTTCGTGCAGCTTGCGGCGTCGTTCTACGTAAAGCCAGATAACGTCTACCGATTCATTTTGCGATAAGTGGGTGCAAAACACAGACATGTAAGGATAAAACAACGGTTAATTGTCGCATTTCAAAAGCTTATTGTGACGAAATTCGTCAATAGAATTGCAGTTTGTTATGTGACTTAGATGAGCACTGAGTTGTGCCTTTTATTTAACCCTCGCGGGCCCGGGGGGCGTTTTTCGCCCCCCCCCCCCTGGCGAATATTTGCGATAGCTCCCGAACGCTTAGGGATAGGAAGGAGAAACTTTCAGGACCTTTTTTCCCATCAATTTGACATCTTCTGAAGTAAAAAATTTGGACCTAGCCCCCTTGATAACGTCACAAGGTCCATTTTTCTAGACCCCTGCACGGCAAACTTCGGCGTCACAGACGCAAACTTCAAATAGCTGCTAAAAATAGAGTTTTAGAGATAAAGACAAATTACGAGCACGGTTGCGTTGCGTTTGACCTAGAGAAAAATAGGAAAACAGTTTTAGTGACCTGAGGTCAGAGGTCAGGTCAACGACCCCGAAATGTGGTTTTAGTTTTTCGCAAATAACTTCGACAAAAATGGTCCTAGAGCTACGGCAGTGGTACCATCGCATTCGCCTTGTCAGGCCGCGTCGAATGATATATATTTTGTTTGGAAAAGGTCAAATTTTATGTTGACCTCAAGTGACCTCGAATGACCACTGGTTGACCTTGACACATGAAAGGTCGTATATGATGGATTTGTATCCGCTGATCACGAATCTGGCATCTATTTTCCTCTAAGCCTTCATTTAGAGCTTCCGGATTGCAAAATTGTCTTATTTATTATTACTAACTTGAATCAGTGAAATAGCCTCTAGCAGGGATACTCTTCTGTGACCTTGACCTTTGAGCAACCTTGTATCGTAGGATGAACCACAAATAGGGAACTGATAAGCCTCAAAACATTTCAAAACATCTTGGAAGTTAGCACGCAAAATATGCGAAAAGTGCCAAGTTTGAGGTCAATTTTGAGCGTGACCTTGACCTTGACCTTTCACTTTGAGCACATTTTCAGAATCCTCAGATTCTCTTCTTTCGTTTGACAGCCAATTTTGCCGGTTTGATGCAGCCTGCCGTCCTCTAGAAGGCTTACTTTGAAATCACTACACATGTGGCGGTTTTTGCCTTTGACCTTGACCTCTGACCTTGAAAATTGACCTGAGGTCAAAAATTTTAGGTGCATTAGAATCGTCTCGTAAGGACCTTTCGTTTGGTATCGCTTTTGTTTCCGTAGCTCCCTTATTTACGGAGTTAGACAGGGGGGGGGGCGAAAAATGCCCCCCCGGGCTGCGGTGGTTGGGATTACCCCCGGGCCCGGCCGGGCTAAAAAGAAAACTAGATTGTAATTGAAACATATCGTTACCAATAGCCATGAATGAATAAGATAGGTGTTTTGAGAAAAATGCATTACGGTTAGTTTAATAAAAACATTTAAGAATAAGTCAAATTTTCAACGAAAGTTGCTGTTGCTTGAATATTTCTTCTTCTTATCCTTTTCAGTTCGGGCATTTGAAATATTTGCCGAAAAATATTGAATTATAGAAAAATAGAATAATGCTTTTCAAACGCATTTATACACAGCACAGCAGAGTCGAGGGCTGTTTTCCCATGGCTCGTGCTCACGTGCAGTACTGGCCCGACCCTCCAGCAGTCAGCGGATTCCACGAAGAGACCCTATTGATCCGTGGTCAGTGACCCGTACAAAAGCAATGCATATCCAACGCATGGAGAGCAGTACCGGTCTGTAACCCAATATTGGCAAAGTGGGATTGTTTTATGTTACCTTAAGTAGCTTTACGTTTTCAATGTTTTACGTTTTTCAATGATAGTTTTCGCAGGATGATCAGAAGTTGTGTGCGGGAGCTGCCTTTAAAGGAAAGTCGTGAATCGGTCGTTTCATCAAACTGAGAGAGTGTTACTAAAATAAAATAAAAACTCATCCCCACAAGAGTTAAATTTTGTAGGAGCACTCACCAAAGCACGCACTAAACACGCTTGTGCTTATTCTACACTAAACCCGTGTCAGTAAGGTAAAACACACTGAGCTAAAACGATTATCAAGAAATTCCTCAAACACCGCTGCAATGTTGTAAACAGTAGGGCAACAGCAATACACATAATGGAGACACAAACACAATCAGCCTTTCCAGCAACCCGTTTTCACGTCCATGTGGATAATCGCTTGCAGGGATACCCAATAGCGGGCGAAAATGGCCCTAACGATTTAGCCTCGTTGACCTTGGATCGTCGGCTAGCGTGCTTATGGACCCGGCCCACATAACTATCGCCCTGGTGGCGATTAGTAATGGCTAGCGATAGCGATGGTGATGATCGGAAAACCTGGGCCGTAACTGAAAACGGCAGTTAAACCGTCGTTAATTGCACAAATGAGGCGTTTCGGATGGATGGATGTCAAGCTAATGACTATGCGACTTCGGATTCTGAATTTGCCTTTTCCGATAACATAAAGTGATGAAGTGTTGTCACTGATGCTACAGTTTTGGATAACAACAACAAAAATGCTAGCAACTCCTACATAATGTATGTTCCATATGGTCCATATGTCCACTCCACGATTCCACATCTATTTGTATCTTCACTGTCATGTAATCTAGTCTGAAGCCTGACCTGTGCAGTGACCTGACCTCTCACTTGATCACACATGTCACCTAAACTGTGACCTCACCTATCACTCGATACCTGATCTGACTCCTGACACGCTCACCCTGACCTGACGTCTGACCTGACCCCTGATCCGACCCTTGACCAGACCCCTGATCTGACCCCTGACCCGAACCCTGACCTGACTTCTGACTCGACCCTTGACCCGACCCTGACCTGACCCCTGACCAGACCCCTGACCTGACCCCTGACCTGCAGGACGGTCGGACGGCCCTCCACCTCAGTGCCGCCTCCTCCGACCCTCGAGGCACCTACGACGCACTAGTGCGGGCCGGCGCGGACGAAAAGACTCGTGACAAGCGTGGCAGGCCAGCCCAGTACTATCTGGATCATCCGGATGACTTGGCTCTGCCCACCAAGGCTGAGCCGACCAGCAGGAATCGGCAGCGACAGAGGAGGACGCCGCCTAAAGACCATGTACGAGGGCGAAAACCTCGAGACAATGGTGCAGCTGCTTCTAATGGGGGTGGTAAGTCCAGACTCATTATCAATGAAAAGATAGGCAGCTCCCTGCCACCTTGCCAGTGATAATGCGTGGCGTATTTTTTACTAGAGATGACATATAAGTTGCGGCATTATCTTGAATGCAAACACTTAGGCCTGCTGTAGCTTTTGCTGACGTATCGACCAGACTTTATTTTTCGCATATCAAAGTAGCACGACCATTACGATATCTCCAAAATCTGGGTCGATGTCTTTCGCTCATTACCTTTCCCTGTTTCGCTGGTCGCGTCATGCTCGTGGCACGCGCCACTGCGTGCGGACAAATTGGGACACGCGGCGACCCTGTTACTGAAATGTCATGGCGACTTTATCGATTTGGTATAACGTTAACGTAGCGTAGAGCGCTGCAATTTTAATGCGAACATGATATCGATTTTCACTCTGCCTTGAGTACCTTCCTACTTACAAATGGTTCACAACAGTGCGCAATATTATAGTGGAAAAGAACTTGAACCTTATTGGCGCATCTCATTTCGTAGAACTGCTACCTGATGACATTTCATGCAGTGGTACGATTAGCGGTCATGAAACTTGAAATTCATTCGAACTCAACGCCGCATAAGCCAATACTGACATCCGTCTCGCTGTAGCTGGTGGTTCTGGATCTGGACCCGTGTCCCACGCCACGATCCGGATCTGGATCCACGGCCGGGATCTGAACAAGCTGGAGCAGATGGTGCTGGACGGACATGGCGAGCGTCTGCTGAACGAAACAGCCGGATCGAACCGGGTCAACAAGTTCCTCACTTCGGTCCGACCGCTCATGGTGGGTGGGGTGGGGGGGGGATAAAGAGGAAGGAGAGAGAGTGGAGGCGTCAAGTTGTGTGGGTGGGGGAGGGGTAGGAAGGGAAGAAAAGGAGAGTGTCAATCATACATTGTGTACCGAGCGAGATCACAGACTTCGGTAATAGTGCGTACGTTCAACTACAGTCAAAATGCAGTTTATCATTTGAAATTATGTAAGCGCTAATTGGGAAATTAAAAAACATGCTTTTTTACATTTATCGTCTCGTAACGCACCTGTATCTGGATTATTACAGTTTCCTCGCACGTCTGCGTTTCAGATTCGGATCCGTGAGCTGCACTCTGCGGCGATAAACGGTGACTCGGCCAAGGTCGAGGCCATGACTGAAGGCCAGTCACGTCTGCTGACCTCCAAGGACCAGAACGGACTCACCATCCTTCACAAGGTAAGTTGCATGGGCAATTGTGCGAGCCAGCAACGGCTGAGAGGATCGGTCTCGATGGTATGATTATGCATTTGAGACTTGAGTTGATGAATGTGCTACACTGAAAACAATTTAACCCAAGGCCCGCGAGTAAACCGGTGTTTTGCAGGTACCCCTTATCCGCAACCATTTTTAACCACCCTCCCAGGAGTACAGTAAGGTCCCATTGCAGTGTATTCGTCCCTGCTCTCAGCGGACTTGTTCGCTGACAGCGGTTATATCCGCTCAGAGCAAGTACGACTACACCGCAATGGGACCTAGCACTACTCCTGGGAGGGTGGTTAAAAATGGTTGCGGATAGGGGTACCCGTAAAACACCGGTTTACTCGCCAGCCTTAGGTTAAATTGTTTTCAGTGTATAAAATAAGGTATCAATGCATTACACTTATATCATGCTCGCAGCTTGTTCGTGCATGAATTCATTCACTGCAATTGCAATATTCACTTCAAATCATTTGACAATCAAACATTAAACATAGTTATACATAGGCAAGGCCTGCCGATTAATTAACGACACTACTTGAGTCCATTATAAGCAAACAGCCTCAGCAAACGCATGTACCGCATCTCAAATTCCTCAATACTGACATGAATCCAGCCTGGCTTATTCCTGGATCCAATGGCCTTGGATCCAATAACCAACCATACCCGATGGACACCAACAGCAGCATGGTCTTTGTCCACCGCTCTAAATTTCGCTCGTGACGGACGTGACTGCTGGACGTTAAGTTCCGCTGAATGCTTGTGAGTAAAATCTCATCGACCAGACCTTAAACCGCTCGTGAATGGCATGATACTTTTACAGGCTGCCGGCCTGGGACACGAGGAGATTGTAGAAAATCTGCTTGAAGTCATGGCACCACGAGAAGCTGTGAGTGCGGCTAAGACATTAGAGCCAGAGTTTGAGTGCACTGTGTGGTAGTTCTTGCTATAGAGCATGTTTGATGAGTGCCTACGCTTCACCTGACACATCCTTTATCATTTTTTTTTTATTTGAATGATGATCCATTTTTGCTACCATTTATGGAACATTTTACACTCAAATTGCCTGAAATGTTCTTGCCTTTATCGTGCTATCGTCGTCGTCAACAAACGTCAAAACTCCAGGAGTTGATGAACTGTGCAAAATAATAACTATCACAACATGGAAAGAAATAGTTCTATTAACTGTTCTGTCGACAATAAATATTGTATCACTAAATCCTCTAAATAATTGGCTCTCTCGGCTCATTCAAGGAAGGCGAATAATTGCCCACGTGTTCACAATCTCCCCCTCCGTGTTCGACAGGCGGCGGCTCTTGGCCACCGGACGATCGTCGAAACATCCTTGGGCACCGTCCGAGATCAGAAGGACGAGCCAGACAACGACGGCTACACACCGCTCTTCTATGCGGCTGCCAGCCAGAACAAGGAGATCTACGACCTGCTGGTCAAGGCCGGCGCTGATGTCAACCGGGTCGATAAGGTCAGTGTAGTATGGGGCATGGTCAATGCAGGAAACTTATTGCACATGCCAAGTTGTGTCAAGTGTCAAGCTTGGTCATAGCTATGAATTGGTTACTTTTTAGAGTGGCTGGAATATGTTCAAAAGGAAAATAGCAACAACTTTCCTTCAGCTAAACCTTCAGGATGTTTTTTTTTTTACATTCTATATTGTAGGAGAATAGTTAAATTTACCATCGAATTATAATTTGAATATGCACGAGTAAGTCATTTTTTTCATTACACTTAGCGCTGTAGCTTCGCAAAAACGTACTGCAGTTATAGTTTTCAGCTTTCTCGCCGTCACTCCCAGCCCTGAACACCAGGCCGTCCCTGTTTCCAGCGTAAGAAGACAGCCGAGTACTACCGCGAGCACCCGAAGGAGATGCCGATGCAGCACGTCTACCAGCTACCGGACGCACCAAGAAACTCTGGCGACTCCCTGGGTGTTCCCGATGGACCGAACAGGAGGAGGTCGGTCAGCACCGACCGACACCAGGGAGGTGACGGAGGACCGGCGGCGAAGGGCAAACGGTCCACTAGTCGCCGAGAGACGGTGAGTGTTCGTGTGTATTTACTGAGGGAGATGGGAGGGCCGAGGAATGAGGATGTAACTATTTCGGGTGTCAGCATGGTCAACGGAATGCAGGAGTGACTTGTAGATGCGGTTCATCTTCCACATATATTTCGCTGGTATTCATAGCGTAGCATGGTTACTTATTGCACTCGTCTTACCAATTTGACGGTTAAAAAGCGTCATCAAAGCTACATTTCCCAAAGTCGAAATAGCATAATAAAAAAATCCGTGGTTGAATATAAATTTGCAAACGAAAATGCCAGAATAAAATGCCTTTTAAGTTTGTTATGATCGGTGTCTTTGATTCCGTTACAAATCGCTTGTGGACGATAAGTAAAGAGTTCATCGCTCTTGCTAAAAATGTTAAAACATGAAGGAAAGACGAAATCAAATGACCTCTTTGCGTGTTTTAGATATGTTGGCTCGACTTGAAAATGCACGTTTAAATGCTCCTTCTGCAATGACATCAATAACTATAACTTTATTTTACCTACATAAATCTCACAATTGTCTACTTATCCTGCTGTTGCATCGTAATTCGTAGACTTTAATGCAAGGCAAATATAAAATTAATCAGAG
Organism: Amphibalanus amphitrite; assembly: GCF_019059575.1. NCBI lineage: Eukaryota > Metazoa > Arthropoda > Thecostraca > Balanomorpha > Balanidae > Amphibalanus > Amphibalanus amphitrite. The sequence goes on from NW_024882889.1 coordinate 140,999, forward strand.
AGCACAATGGCACAGTATAAATACGCACCTTCAAAATGTAACCAAATTGTCGAGTTTGGCACGACATAAATATACAAAAGCACCAAAAACAGAAGTCTCGCTGCTGGAAATCTCCGTGCCCCTCTGAGGACAAATCTCGATGTAACGGTGAGTCTGGCCGACCGGGCAGGACCAGGCCTCGTCGGACGCAGCGGCGGCCGCTCAGGCGCGTCTGTCGGAGCAGGACGTCACGCCGGGTCAGGTAGACGTCTGGATCAGACAGGGTGACCTCGAGAAGCTGGAACAGGTGCTGGTCGACGGTCATGGAGACGCCCTGGAGGGCAAGACCGCCTGGAACGAGCAGGCCCGCAACATACTGAAGGTGGCGCCCACATATATGGTAAGATGGAGGGTGGAGAGAGGTTAGTGAGAGTGGGAAAAGGAGAACGAGAGAGAGAGAGAGAGAGAGAGAGAGAGAGAGAGAGAGAGAGAGAGAGAGAGAGAGAGAGAGAGAGAGAGAGAGAGAGAGAGAGAGAGAGAGAGAGAGAGAGAGAGAGAGAGAGAGAGAGAGAGAGAGAGAGAGAGAGAGAGAGAGAGAGAGAGAGAGAGAGAGAGAGAGAGAGAGAGAGAGAGAGAGAATACGAATAAGGTGATGCAGCATATCTTGTATAAATGCAGGAAAGCCCAAGATAAGGTCAGGACTAAATCATGTAAAAAAGAGTGTAATTTTCAACGTCTCTTTCAAATAAGTATGCATTAAGTGCATCTTATTGAAGCATGACTCACTTGCATACAGATAGGAAATGCATTCTAGTAAAGGCAGCTAGCATTGCATGCTAATTTTACCACTAGATATGTTTCATAATACATTATAACGCAAGTGTCCTGTGTATGGATGTCAGCGACCGCTGTGTGCTTAATACGATTGATGGCTAGTACCTATTGCAAACACATTCAAAGCCTTAATCTAATTCTGCTGAGGCAGTGGATAGCGCTTTTTACCTATGTATGTGATATCCCTCGGTATCCCTTTCAAGGTTGTGCAAAGAAATGTTAACTTTGATTTCATGAGAGTTGAGATCCTCACAAACAGATGATCAAACACAAACAAACAGATCCTCACAATTGGACACGCAGATGCTGCGTGTCCAATTGAAACAATGCATCACATCGTTTGTTCTATTGTTTAGATTAATGAAATGCACTCAATCATGCTTCAAGCGTGTACCGATGCCTGACATGTTATTTGTCATTATGATGATTTATTGCCAATAAAGTTGATACCATACGCCTTCTTTTTTTAAAACTGAGATTGATGCAGCTTTCTCCGTTTGGCTGCACCAGCCATCGCAGGAAGATACCGCGAAGATACTTGCTGCTGTGGACATCACGTGTGACGTCACACAAGCTGACGCCATCAGCCAGATGTTCGCCCAACTGGCGGCCGGCAAAAGCGCCGATGACGTCATCAGAAGCCGGGGAGGTGGAACGGCACCGGAGTCCACCGCGGCGGTCGCTACCTCTTCTACCAGTCATCAGCGCGGTTCTAGTGATAGTGTCAGCGCTTCCAATGATAAAAATGCCACTGCTGAGCTCGCAGTAAAAGGGACATCCCCTCTAGATAGCGGGGTAACTGCTAGTGACCCAGAGGTTGAGGCTCTGCTCTCTGAGGTCAGGGATCTGAGTTCTGGCATAACTGGCTTAGCCGACAATCTAAAGATGCCAGTTTCCGATGTCAGAGAAATTGTGTCCGAATTCCAACAATCTTTAACCGATTATAGGCAGTTGTTTTTGATAAAACAGGATGCGTACCACGACGAACAAACTTTTGATGATGATGAAGCATTGTCTGAAAATGAAGAAAACACTTCGGAAGAGGCATCTTCATCAGAAGAACAAGGTGATTCCGAGGATGCTATGTCAGAAGCCGAAGTTCCAGATGTCCCAAACGACCAGCATGTCGCATCTGATCCTGATTCTCCTGCTTCTCCAATGCCGCGCGAAAGCGCATCCGCATTGGATCCAGAAATCAACCTCCCTGCATACGAAGCGCTCGTGGATAGTTCTGTGGCTGCAGGCATCAATGGTGAGAATCCTGCTTCCGACCGGGACTCCTTGGTGTCGGACCCTGAATTTCCTACTTCTGCTGCTGACAAATCGTCTTTCGAGGATCAGGAACCACAAGATGGGGATGCTGTCCAGGCAACTACTGATGGTGAAAAGGAAGATGTGTCGGATGAATACTCCTCGGAGGCTGAAGATAGCGACTTTGGACTCCGCGGTTTGTTTGCTTCAAGATAGGCATGTGTCTTGTGTCGTTTGTGTTCTACTGTTCTATCCATGCTCAAATACTGTCCGTCAGTCTCCACTCTATACATATGTGTGAATTAATACTTACGTTACTTGGACGAAATGTAAATAATTGGTTGCCGCATATGGGAAAAATATGCGGGTGTTAATGCGAATGCAGAGAGCTTTCACTCCATATTCTCATCGATCAATCGTCCATTGTAGGTAACTTTCAAATATTGTGCTGGCTCGTTTGCATTTACCTAAAGAAATTGATGTCTATTTTTGTGTACATTATTATAATTATTATTATATCGTTTATTCCACTAACCATGATCATCGGGTGGGCGTTACAGTGGAACATTGCCAATTCCGACACGTCTGTTCATACGGTAAACAGTGATGGTTGGTACGTTTAACGGTACTCGTTAAAATTTATCTATAATGGGAATCATGTGAAAGAAAATGAAATATAACTAGATCAGTGTGACGAAGGCAATGTATGCCTTTTTACACGAAAACATAGCTTAGCTATTCAAGTTATGCCGGCGTGTCATAGTATCGTATTACAGAGCTTTATTATCTCAGGCAGGGCTAGCTCAAGTCAAATCTTTGATATACTCTACATGCATCGAGTATATTATCTAGCAGGAGCGAAGTAATTACTGAACGGTTCAACTATCCGCCGCTTATGTATACCGCCGCGCTGTTACCCACCATGCTGTTCCGGAGGACGCGGGTGTAGTGCGGTGCAGCCTACCTGCCGTCGTACTGCACTGGGCTCGGTATACGCGTGTGATACAGGCAGTACCAATACAATGCACGACAGTGGTCTGACCTCTTTGTTCATATACCTACCAAATGCAACACAATTAGAAAGAAATAGATGAGGAGGAAGGCCACAGGTGACACAAGTGATAAAAACACGAAGACAACAAATATAAAAAACATGTCATTACTAGTCCTTTCCCTCAACTTCCCCAACCCTATCTTCCATAAACCTACCTCTCATCTCTGTTTTCCCCTCTTTCTTTACCACCTCCGCGGCCCTGCCCCGCGCTCTCACACCCGCCTGCCGCACCTCTCAGGAGCAGATAGCGGCCATGCACAGTGCCGCCGCGCGCGGTGACGTGGCCGAAATCAAGGAGCTGTCGCGCGTCAAGGGCCCCTACTCCAAGTCGACCAAGCTAGTGCAGTCGCTGGATGAGAACGGTCGCCTGCCGCTGCACCTGGCCGCCTGGTACGGCCACACGCCGGCCATACAGTTCCTCACAGAGAGGTACCCGGCAGGCATCCACATCATCGACAAGGTAACCGGGTCGGACAGGTCTGGCGCACGGTGGGCTTATGTGCGACAGCGCAAATGTAATTCGATTTTACAGATGGTAGTGTCATTGGGAATCGGCTTTAGAGCAGAATACTGGGAAACAATCAACTGACCCGCTTCTTGCTATCATTTGATCATTCGGGATATTGGCGAGCGGGAGTAGTCAAATTATATTTTATTCACTATCAGTGACACTTCATAGTGACAAAAATATAATTTAATAAGGTTCATTCGTTCGTTGTGTCATGTCTAAAAATCAAATGGTTGTGTTCTCACTGATATTCGAAAATTTTACGCCGTGACCTACCTCTCTTTCTTATGCAGGATTCCAGAGCTCCTCATCACTACGCCGCTATGGCGAGTGACTCGAAGAAGGCCAAGAAAAACTACAACTACCTTATTCAGAAGGGAGCCAACGAGAACATCAAGGACAGTGTGAGTAATTTAGACACCTGCCGCTCCGAAAATCGTCCCTTTATGGAAATACCTGACCACGACTCAGTCTGTGGAGTCTCAGGGGTCTCAGTCGCAGGAGAGCAACTCTAAATGTTTTTCAAAGTAACATCAATGGCGCGCTGGGAAATAAGATCCATTTCCATTTACTAACTGTTTCTCGGTCTCCGTTTCAGCGGGGTAACGTGGCCAGCTACTACCTGACCAACCCGTCCGACGAGTCCCGACCACCCACTCCAGAGAAAGGCGCCAAGCTGGGCGCCGCGCCGCGCCCGTCGCGCTCCGACTCGCCGAAACAATCCCGACGCACCTCACGCGCCGCCGAATCTCCGAAACATTCCCGACGCACCTCGCGCGCCGCCGAATCTCCGCGTCGATCGCGACGAACCTCACACGCCGTAGATTCGCCGCGTCGAAGCCCGAGCCGCGGTGCCGACCGTGCCCCCTCGCGGAGCGGAGACAGAGACGACAGAGAGGGAGGACAGGACATGGATATGGACACGGTGGAGCGTCTACTGCTGACCGGCAGAACTGACGAATTGAAGGGAGCTCGAGCCACAGACCCGGAGGTGCAGGAGCTGCTGGATTCAGTACCATTCATAATGGTGAGTCGTGCTGACAGGTCGTGTCGCCTGAGTCGTTGTCTGCATTAGTTGTCATGCAGCTGAAAATAGCATAGGCAAATTTGTTCAATAAGTTTACACCATAATCATAGGTTGATACCGTTTGAATGATAATTAGTTATACATTTCTTATGGAATGCACACCAAAAATTAAGCACGTTTTTTTTAGTGAAGTGTGAACATAGTATAGTTTTAAAGGCATGAACGTTGAACATCATCGTATCATCATCCACTAGCCCCAGTTCCCCAAGCGGTGCATGACGGGCCAACTTGTGTTTCCCACAGGAGAAGATAGAGAGCGCCCACCGCGCTGCGGAGGAGGGGGAGTTCAGAGACGTTCAGGCCCAGCTGGATAGGAGGAAGCTGGCAGGGTCGACCCTCAAGGACGGGGCCAACCCTCTCCACAGGGCAGCCTTCATGGGCAACACTGGTCAGTGGGGCCATGGGAGGGTGCGCCGGGTGCATGTCACGTTTTGTGTTTAGGCAAAACAGTAAGCAAATTGAAAGCCGCTCATTGTTTACATTGGTTTACATTTTGATTTAAATTGTGGACGAGTCTAAAGTTTTTTCGTTTGTGATGATTCTGTCGATGTTATGATCTTCTGTAGTGGACAAGATCATGACACCGTTTTTTTCTTTATTTTTTTAACAACTAAAATCGGGAGGTGTACGTTTCGAAAGCCTAAAATCTTACACCATGAAAAAGACGTACCTACCCATAAGATTGCCTTTTTGTTGTTTATTATACGGCTCGATTGAACAAGCCCTTCGCTATCAAGTAGCAGCCTATATGCATATTTAAAATGGCTATCCTAACTTCGCTACGAGTGGTGCTGGTCTTAGCGTTCTCTCAGCATTTAGAACGTGATTTTAACTACCAGCATATTCAGCTATCAGGTAACTAGGATTTTATTTTCATTTGTCTTATTTTTACTGTTTATGTATTTCTTGCATGCTATGTACCCATACCTCACCTAAATGTTGAGTAATGACTGCTGTAACCGGCTGCAGGTATCCGTTGAATAAATTTGCTCACTTACATACAAGCATGGGTACAGTATGTATAATTATGCATTTTATGCAACAAATGCTTCGTATACAGTAATTGAAGAGTACCTTCACATAAAACACCATTGCCAAGCTTTCTTGGAGCGCCATTCTGCCCCAACTTCAATAATAACTTTACGAGAAATCTCTCCGAGTTTTTCTGACGCTATCGGTCAGAAGTGCACCTAGGAAAGAAATTTCCGAACGTTGTTGTGATTCCACCTCTGACGCTCCCTGTGTTTGTCTTTTGGCTTGTGCAAGCGTTTCTTTATTTGTTTGATTATCTCTTTATTTTATGGGATTTCAGGAACTCGTTAACACCAGCTTTAAGACTTCACTTCATTCCCATTTTCTCAGACGTGGTGCGGTACTTGGTGCAGAACTTCCCCGACACGATGGATGCCCAGGACAGGAACGGACGCACTCCGCTGCACTACGCCGCCGGCAGCCGCGACGGGGAGCATGTCTACAAACTGCTGCAGAAGGCCGGCGCCAGGGACGACATCAAGGATAAGGCAAGCAACAATCAACACGGATAGTGTTTTTGGTAAAATCATGTTGATCTTCAACGTGCTTCACCATCGAGTCCTTTGAAGTACACATGAATGCGAATCCTTACTTCAAATAAGTCTAACTGAGTCAAACGGAACTGATTCAAGCTGCGTCTTGAGTTACCCTGTCCTGACCTCACCGTGCCGTTTCCCAGCGCGGTCGGGAGCCTCAGTATTACGCCGACCACCGCGGATCCCTGCGCTACACCACTGTCAGTCAGCAGTCGGATAGCTATGACGACTCAGAGGACGAGCATGACGGTGAGTCCTTCATGAACACACTCCCATGCATGCTTGTAATGCGCGCCTATTCACTAACGGGAAAAGCTGCTCACGTTCAATGTCGGGAGCCAGTCAACACCAGCTGCTTTTATATTCGCTGTCATGTTGGGCTATGTCGTGTTGTAAAGGGAAATGTCTGCAGCGACGGTTGAGTGTTGGAAAATATTTAAATGTTTCCACTTTTACATATGTGCTGTCTGTTTTATCTGTTCACTGAATGCTCTCATTGCCAATTCGGCAAAGCTTCAGCTATTAGATCACGTTTTCGTCGCATGTTTATCGTTACCTGTCCACACGTTTCTAATCAGAGCACATTTTCTTAAATAAACAGTTTAAGCAGTTTTACACCAACCACGCTTCATGTCAAGTAGTTCACAACCGAAAAAGTTAATGCGCTGGTTAATGGCCAGCACCAACAAATTAAGAAATGTTCACCCATCACAGGGGGCCAGCCGTTTTGAACGAGCCTCCAAGATTCAAGTCCATTTATATTGTAAGTAGTACTTCATAGCACCATAAACTCACAAGCGTGTCCAAGTTTACGCACATGTACATATTTGACAAACCTTTAAAAAAATAACGTTTTTATTGCATCTTCTCCTCTTGCAAATGAAATGGTTGTTCATTTGGGCTCCAAACTTTAACAGTATTGGTCGATACATTTCGGTCAAAGGCAACGAAGCCTATTATTTTTAGCTTCAGGAGCATTCTAAAGGACATTTGCATTAAAAACCGTTTTTTTTTAAGCCTGTAAGACCTCAATGTAAAATGGCGGCGCTATCTGCGAAATACCGCAGGGGGTGGATGTCCAAACACCTCTCCCCCGGGCCCGGCGTGAGTTGATATAGGTATTTTGTTGTCTTGTTGTTTACTGCCGGTCCTCCAAAAATAGGAGCTACCTGTAAACTAAATGGATTATGAAACGGCTTTTGTCTTTTGATGGATTACACAAGGTGTAATAGAAAGTTCACTTTCATTGACTGTCATTATTTAGAGACATACATAAAAAATCCTCAGATTCCAAACACCCAGTTATTATGCAAGACCTTGCTAAAGTAAGACTGAAGTGCGATGACATACTTGGGGCTCTGTTGTGATTAAAATCATCGCAAAAGTGTGCGTAAAAAATGGTGGGACAAGTTCCGCATGCCTAATGCTGCAGCAACACGTTTGAAACAAAACACATTTTAGATAGCCTTACTTCGCCCAATAAACGTCCAACCCTGGCTTCATTCAAACATTGCTCAAACATCAAACAGCCAGCGCATCTACCTTCAACTGAGCCTTCGTCCAGACGGCTGACCCGAGGCCCTTTTCAGCGGGGGCGAATCGACGCGACTCTCACGCAGATCGCCGCTCCAGCGCTGACGGACGCAGCTCGCGCGTCGACCGCCGCCTCAGCGTGGACGACCGCGGCTCGCGCAGCGCGAGTCGCGTGTCGGCCTCCGGAGCTGAAGTCGAGTTCACTGAGGATGCCTCGGACGCCGAGGTGCGCGAGATCGAGACCGCCTTCGAGAAACTGCAGCGCTCGAACGCCACCTCGCTGCTGCGCAAGCACCTGACGCCGGAGGTGCTCGAGCAGGTGAAGCGGCGTCGCACGCGCCACGGCGCCACTCTGATGGATGTGATTCGCTCCGGTGTGGAGAACCTGGACTCGGGTGTGGGAGTGTACGCGCCAGATGGTGACGCGTACACGGTATTCGCGCCGCTGTTTGATCCGATCATCGAGGAGTACCACGCCGGTTTCGGACCCAACGACCGCCAACCGCCGGTGACGTTCGGCCATCCGAAGCAGCTGACCAAAGTGCTCGGTAACCTGTCGCGACTGGGCAAGTACGTCATCAGCACACGTATTCGGACGGCGCGCAGCTTGGAGGAGTACCCACTGAACCCACTGATGACCGAGACGGACTACATCGACATGGAGAGGGAGGTGGTCAAGGTGCTGCAGGATCTGACCGGCGACCTGGCCGGAACCTACTACCCCCTGGACGGCATGAGCAGCAAGGACAAGAAGCAGCTCATCGAGGACCATTTCCTCTTCAAGGAGGGTGACCGGTTCCTGCAGGCTGCCAACGCGTCACGGCACTGGCCAAAGGGTCGCGGCATCTTCCACAACGCCGCCAAGACATTCCTGGTCTGGGTGAGCGAGGAGGACCACCTGCGCATCATCAGCATGGAGCAGGGCGGCAACGTCACCAGCGTGTACGCGCGACTCGTCACCGCGCTCGTCAACCTCGGCAAACACCTGAAGCTGCGCCGGGACCGCCGTCTGGGCTCGGTCACCTTCTGTCCGACCAACCTCGGCACAGCGATCCGCGCCTCGGTGCACGTGCGCCTGCCGCGACTAGGCCGCGACCGCGCTCGTCTGGAGAAGGAGTGCGCGCGCCTGGGTCTGCAGGTGCGCGGCACTCACGGAGAGCACTCGGAGAGCAGTGAGGGGGTGTTTGACCTGAGCAACAAGCGACGACTGGGTCTGACCGAGATCGACGCTGTGACGGAGATGTACCAGGGCGTGTCGGAGATTATTCAGATGGAGAAGGACGCCAAAAAGTGAGTGCGGTGGTCGCGAGAGACACGGGCAGAAGAGGTGATTGATAGACAGGGAAGCATCAGGATGTAGTGTGTACGTGCGTTTATGAGTGTGCATTCTAAGAGATGGTTGGGCTCGAGAGACCGTGTCTTTTCTTTTGTGAGATTTGTCGACCTGTCGACCTTTGTGTTTGTGTTTCGTCTTGTGACGGTTTCAGAAGAGAATAAAGTAGCGGTATGAGAGATCGGTAACCATGCACTTGTTCCTGTGTGAAAAGGTGATTACTGTTGTCTAATAACGTTCGAAAGTGGCGGTAGAGTGGCGATTATGAACAACAATAATTATCAGCTCTCAAGTCGAAGAGCAAGTGACCGAGAAGTTGTTTTCATTGATCTGCAACGGCAATGAAAACGTAGCTTTAACGTCGATATAATTTTAATGAGTTCGGTTATATGTAGAATACAACTTGATACCGTCTGCTCAGACTAATAGTTATGAATCGGAAGAAGCGAGACGGATCTCCGAATGGTTATTTGTGTCTGCCGATTTGCTGAGAAAATGTGGGCTTGAGAGCAAAGTGCAATGCCTATTTAGACGCTCTGTACGTTGCATTGTATGCTGATGTGGCATGTGGATTTGGCTGTCATACCGAATGGGACTACATGGTCGTATTGTCCAGCCGTTGTGATGTTTGCTTGATACTATAGCTAGATCCCTAAACGCATTGAACTATGCAAAACTAAAACACTCTATCATATCATTAAGTTAGCGTCATCCTCTATCGTAGTCAAGCTCATTGTCTTGCTTCTTGGAAAGCTCTACGCAGAGGATGCGGTGCTTCTGTCAATAGTTACAATGTAAAAATGTAGTCTGGAAGGCGAGCAACCGATTGAATATAATGTATGCGCCCTGTTAGAAGTGCAAGCCTGTCGCTAGCTTCGTTTGTATGCAAGGTATCTTTTGGTTTCCAATTCAAATGTAACGGTATAGCCTCGCAGCAATAACACAAACAAAATACTTCGAAAGATAAAACCCCCTCCTGTTCATAGTACGTAGTGTATTTCACGTCATACTTATGACTATTAGCTTGACGTACAGTTTGTCATAGTGGTTGTGAAATGTGAATGTGTAGCAATAAAATAGTTGTGGTCTTCAATAAACGAACAAGGGCAAAACTTTTTACTACTAAGACGAGGAAGTGCTTGTGTGTAAGCGCAGAGTTTGTTCAAGCGGACGCTTCCCATCTCCTACGAATGCCGTAATGTTCAAGTCGTTCCTGTTCAAGCATCGTGTTCAGGTCAGTTGAGTGAAGAGAGGCACCGTGTGCTATGCAGTGGCCACAAGCACTTTACACTGAAATTTGTCAAATGTTGTAGTTTTAGCCGCAGCTTGACGTTGTTCGATTTTTACCTGAAGTTGAAATGGCATCGTTAGATTTTTACCGTCAAAAGTACGGATTACCATTTTTATTTTTGTATAGCAGCTTCAGTGTGATGTATTTCCCCAGCATGATTGATTGGCAAATGCCTGACGAGGGTCTACACGTTAAACGGACCTAAGCATGGGTTGAATTCAGCTTGAAACATAAACAATTACGTAATCGGATGAACATACCGCATTATATAATTCTTATGCCAAATTCATGATAATAAATACAACATGAACGTAAAGCTGCTAACGAGGGTGCGAGAACCAAATAGGGATTCCTAATTGATGAAGAATAGAACTTAGCTATTAAAGTATGCAAATGAACCGGATATTATCAATTGCAACGTTGTGCAATTTGCATACCTACTGCTTATTTACTAAACAATGAGGTATGTACGCATTGCACAAGACGAACAATGACCATCAGCCTCATTTGTCGTTTGGAGATGGCAGTACATTCAGCTGAATGCTTATGAAGTACTTTTGAAATGCACACAACATGAACTTATCGTCTCCATAAATGCATGATTTTATTTCGAATGCCTGGCTTTATGCAAGCTTTATGCTTGAACCACATGTGCTCCATTTTTAACAACGCTTGCTAGCAAGCACTTTGGTGCTTGCTGAGAGCCTCAAACACGCGTGCGCTTAGCAAGTCATGTCAATCAGCAACACGGCATCTTCTTGCTGCTGACACTGCTGGACTCTAGGATGTACATTGTACATAGGTGTGTAGGAGCTTTCACTGATATGCACTCTGTAACCTGCTAGCATGTATAATATAGTAATGCATCATGGAACACGTAGTTCGCGCTTGCCAAAACAGTTATTGTGCTGCTTTTTTATTTTTGCTCGTTCTTCGACTGTTGCCGGCAATCACATTGTCTTGGTATTTATGTTCTACCTTAATGTTTAATGAAGCTGCAGTTACACTCTTTCTTCAAAACGCTTAGAAATAATCTCGACGGTTTATCATCATCCACATAAGCCTGTCACAATAAAAAGACCAAAATGCATCCAAGTTCAGAGACAAAATCGAGTGTGAATTTCATACTCGGTGGTACGGACTGCTAATAGCTTCGAATGGTCAGGTGCGCTACCGGTCTCAGTGGAGAAGATAGCCGCTCCGACAACTGGAAGAGACAGCAATCACTTCCGCGGAGACCTGAGCTCTGCAAATGGACAATATCTCATGAAAGGTGAGGTAAAACCGATAATGATCTTATGCAAGGTATTTTATTATTTGCAAATGTTGGTTTTCTTTTTTCATTGAAAATATATTGGGCAAGTGACAGACTGATGAAGCCGATCAATATTACCATCTCATTCATGTAGCATCTCATTAGAATTTACGAATTTACGCATTTTAACGTCATCTGTAATATATTTCATTCACTATTACCCATCGAAGACAAGCGAAACAAAACCTCATCTAACTCACCCCAACGCATATGTATAGCTTCTATTATGTATGTTTAGTATATCCACAAATCACCTACCCTGTGAAATCCTTAAATCGTAATGTCAAACTTCTAACTATATAGAAATACAACAATTAGCACTGAACGCAATAAGCACACTGAGCACACCTCAATCTGCTCCTCTTTATCCCGGCAGAGCTGGCGGGCCCTCTGAGCGAGGCGCTAACCGCGGTGGCCAAAGTGCGCCCAGAGGACCCGATAGCTCTCCTGGCGGCGGTCCTGTATCGCCGGGCTGCGGCCAGAGAGTACCGTGCGGCACGAGGGGAGAAGGGGGAAAGCGAGGTAGAGCGGATAAGGGACGTCTTCCATTCCGGACTAGTGGCAGAAGAGGCTGAGTTACAAGCGCTCACAGCGCCTGCGGAACACGAGGGTGCTGGTCAAGATGTGGAGGTGAAAACTTTACTGAGAAGGGTGAGTTGTCGGTGTTATGACGTATATCGCTGAATTTTTGCAATCACGATTTATGTATTTTTTCGACTTTTCATCTCAGTTTCTCGTGTCTTCTTTTCGGCGAAAAACCTTCAGCCAGTATTCAAATAGCAAACTCTGTTTCGGCTCAACCTTTCCGATATTGCCAAACTCGTGCCTAGAAGCGGAACTGCGCCGTTGCCACACCATGGCGAGCGATATTGACCGTCCCCTCCCCCTCCCCCTCCCCCCCCCTTCCCCAGGACGGCCGCGGCCGCTCGATCCTGCACTTTGCCGCCGAGCGGCCCCACCGAGGCCACGCCCTCTCTCGGCTTCTCGACCAATCAGGACTGAGTCTGGCCGACCGAGACGAGCGCTATGCCACCGCGAGGGATGCCGCGGCGGCTGCGGGACTCTCAGAAAATGTAGCGGCCATCGACGCTTGGGTGACATCTCTGGCTGCCAGAGGTGAGGGAGGACAAGATTCGAGGGAGGGTGGAGGCAGCGGCGAGCGAATTTTAGATGATGGGACTATCAGGATTGGTAAAAGATTCCAAGAGGAGGCAAAACAGGAAGTGTTGTAAAGTGATGAACTTAGTTGCATGCCCAATCCCATCCCAATCCCTGTAAAGCATTAATTTAAAACTAATCCCGAAACTAGATAGAATGTCTGGGCTTTTCCGATATATCAAATTTCAAACCCGACCCGAACATTGCGCACATTTCATTGTCCTGAAGACTTTCTTGTTCACCTAACAGGAGACACGGAGCGGCTAGGACAGCTACTGTTGGACGGGTATGACCACATCCTTGATGCGGAGGACAGCCGTCATCGGAACATTGTACACGTGGCAGAACAGAACGCCAGTCAGGACACTGCCGGCTTCCTGCGCAGCTTCTACGGATTCGAGGTGCGGTAGGGTACTTTGGGATGTAGTAGTGGGTGGGTTGAAGTAAAAAATAGACACTGCATTTAGACACTGTACGATGAGATCGAGATGTAATCAAGGAAAGTCTAGGTCCGTCACTGGAAAGTCGTACGCATATTGATCGGTATAGTTTTTTTTTTGTCAAAACGAATGGCCATGGCGATTAACCAATTCTGCATTTAGGTCGAGGTTATATTGGCATTCTAAATACTTTAGCTAATCGAAATCCTCCAAATTGCCGATGCTGTCGAATATAGTGTTTGTGAATCGCATTACTTCACAGAAAACTTAAGACTTGAACGAGCAATACGATGCAACTTTCTTACTGTCTACAACGATGTCTAAAACAATTCAATCCAAGGCAAGGTCAAGCCTCATCACAAGCTCTCGATGTTACAAACCAAAGCCCTTCAGCACCCACCTACATACACCAGGCCCGTTTCACTCACCCTTCCCTTCCGCGCCGCTGCCGTCTCTCTCCCGCAGGAGAAGCGCGACTGGCTGTTCCGTGCCGTCCGTGCCGGCGCCACGGGCCACGTGCGGCGTCACCTAGACGAGCCTCGCCTGGCAGAGGCCCGCGACGGTCACGGCAGAACGGCCCTGCACGCCGCGGTGCTCTGGCAGAGGGCGGATATTGTGCGGCTCATTGCCGATAAGTTCCCCAGCACCGTGCATCAGGGCGACAATGTGAGAGAGGAGAATGGAAATTATTCCAAAGAAAATTGAGGGCTGTCTTTTGGAGGGAGTCATTACAATGGGGAGGTAGTCTTTCGGGAGGCATCCCACTCTATTTTGAAGTCCTCTCGGAAGGCATCCTTGAGAGCACTAATCTCATTATGGCCTGCTGGTGCAGGTTATTCTACGTTGGGAAACGAGGCGAGCAACAGTCACAATGTTTCCGACTTCAGTGAATTTTACCTTACATCTATCTACTATAAGCGGTAGCTGCCGCTGTTAATAAATTACTTTCCCCCTCCATGAGAGACCCCATGTTCCCTTTCATTCTTTCGACAGCATCCGCTAATCAGTAATCAATTACTCAGCACAGTTACCTTTTGGCAGGCCTGATCCTCTAGCGGTCGAGATTTATTCTACATCCGCGGAAATTGCCGACAAATTCCTTTGTTCGCCCCGTAATCGCTTCATCCACTTGTTTTCCCCGTCACTAATAATCCGTCGTTCTCCCCAACACGTGTCATTCATCGTAAAGTCAATATCCTGTCATAACGTCGGCTGTTGGGTGTGAGACTCGACTGCTCCCCTCTCGATTTGAATACGTCCCCCTGTTGGTCGGATACTGCAGCTGCCTGTAGACAAGAGTGAAAGACAGAGGGCCAGAGAGAAAGGCAGAGGCAGAGCCGCCGGGGAGGGCAAAGGGAGGGAGAGAGGCAGAGCCGCTGGTGGTTCCCACGCCCTAGGTGTCTCGATCGGGGAAACATGGAGAGCTGCCGAATTTCGGGAGCGGGTCGGGTGTTTGACCGATCTGACGACTGACGGCTGGGCTTGACCGGCTCTATGTCTTGCGTTGTTGCAGCTGGAGAGAACTCCGATGCACTACGCCATGGGCATGACGGAGGTGGAGACGGTGGGGAGGATTCTGATCCAGGCTGGCGCCTCCCGCACAGTGAAAGATTTGGTAAGTAGCGTGTAAAATAACGTGCACAGAGTCTTGACAAAATCCAAGAGGAAGATGCGAATGATCAGTTTAAGCGAAAGTAGTTAAATTACCATTCAACACAGCAAAAATAAGAACAAGTATGTAAAGAGAAAAAGCATATGCTAGTCAAACCATGTCTATTATCCGGCCACGAATCTCAAAATGATTTATGCGTCCACAAGGCGTTAAAAATTATGACAATGAATGCTTCGTGTGCACGAAAAAATCTACAAAATTGCATATGATGTAGTTGCTGTTACACGACATTCTTCTTTCCTCAGCGGGGAAACAGTCCCAGCTACTTCCTGATGCATCCCGAGGAGCTCCAGGGCCTCATCACGGAGGAAGTGACGGTGAACGCGGCGTAAAGCTCGCCGCTGCCTCCTCCGGCCCAACAGTGGCGCAGCGAAATGCAGCAATATCCCGTGGCCAATCACGCCGGATAGATGGAGACAGAGAGAGAGAGGGAGAGAGAGAGAGAGCGAGAGGGAGAGAGAGGGAGAGAGACAGAGACAGAGACAGAGACAGAGAGAAAGAGAGAGAGAGAGAGAGAGAGAGAGAGAGAGGGAGAGAGAGAGGGAGAGGGGAGAGAGAGAGAGAGAGACAGACAGACAGACAGACAGACAGACAGACAGACAGACAGACAGACAGACAGACAGACAGACAGACAGACAGACAGACAGACAGACAGACAGACAGATAGACAGACAGAGGAATAGAAGAGAGAGAGAGAGAGAGAGAGAGAGAGAGAGAGAGAGAGAGAGAGAGAGAGAGAGAGAGAGAGAGAGAGAGAGAGAGAGAGAGAGAGAGAGAGAGAGAGAGAGAGAGAGAGACCAGCGATAGTGCAGTGGTGGAAATGCACTGATTGTTGGCGTTGATGGTGATTGATATTAAATACCAATCTTGTATTGTATTGTATTGTATTGGCCGCTACCGAAACAGCGACGGTATGACGATCACGAAGCTGAAAGGATGCCTAGTCATGTGCGGTATAAGATGCAAATGGTTTTGTGGCACTGTGTAGTTTTATTTTAGTTTCGTAGCAACGCCCCGGGGTGACCATGGTATAGTTTTGTGTAAACGTGACCTTTTCTTACCTATCCACTGTGACCTGACCCGGTAAGAGTGACGTCACACAAAACACATAGCTTAAAATTAACCTTCGCCGGCCAAGGGAAAGGGGATTTCATCCCCTCCCTCCTCCAGAAAATAATTTATTGCAATTGCTCACAGCGCGTTGATAGCAGAGACGAAAGTTGGCACACTTGACCTTTGATTCAAACCAAACCTTTTGAGTTCAACCGCATTATACGGTCAGGTCTGATCACTGGCAGTGGCCTGTGACATCATAAGTGTATTTCTGCACGATCCTAAGAGAAAAACTTACTCCAACTGCTCAGAGCTGGATAGTCGTTTGTTTTGTTCTCCATATACCCATGTATTCCTGTAAATGCATGGTATGCAACACTTAATTCTGCTGAATATTCTTAGCGTAAACGGAGGCTCAATAAAACGTTCAAAATATTCAGCATAATTTGCATAACAATAACTAAGAGGCAGGCGACATAAAACACCACGCCACGGGCCACGTAGATACACACAATCCATTAGTATCCTTATCCTGCTGCTTACGTATAGAGAGCGACACAGCGTCGAAGGGTGAACACGTTCATGGAAGACGTTGGAAGACATTGTACAGTTGCTCTACCATCTGCAACACATTCACTTGGTATGTCACGTCCAGCAATTTCCACTGACGTTTAGGGTCGATTTGAAGATCTTACCTAAAATTAAAACGGACATTAGTATCCGCCGAGGAGAGATTACCAGACTAGTCAGTGTCGTACGCAACACACATTTCATTAAACACACATCAATAAGCAAAAATCAAGCCTCTGAGAACTTACGCGAGCATTACACAAAGACTAACAGCCATATAGTGTATAAGTGTATGGCGGTGACCAAAGATTCCCTCAAAGATCACCGTTCTCCGCTAAAGTGCTGCTCAGATGGAGCGCAGCTGACTGAAGGGCACGCCGGGTGGGCAGGGGTAGCAGGGGGCGGCCAGCGGCCGGCAGCCCAGGTGTTGGTCACTGCCCTCCTGAGGTCCGCTCAGCAGCTCGGCCATGAAGGCGATGTATGTGATGGCCAGTCGCAGCGTCTCGATTCGCGAGAGTCGCTTCTCGTACGCAAACGTCGGCACCTGAAAACAACGCTCGGTGCTTTGATACAGGATAATTAGTGACTTATGAGGCGTGCTATGACTCGTGAGGCGTATGTTAGACGGATGTAAGTTTATAAACAACAACTTACACTGGCCTGTCTTTTCAAATCGCTGCCCTATCTTGTGTCTATTCTGTGACGATACGACTCTATGGGCTATGCTGTGACTGTGTGTTGACTGTTGTTCTTTACCTGGATGAGATAATACCTACTGTTTAAAGTTATTCCTCTAGTCGAGATAAATATAGTTTTAGATTATGGATAGCAATAAAATGAATCGTCACCACCATCGCGTTTTTTCTTCTAAACCAGGCAAAACTACAATGGCAACGAAAGTGAAATCGACGATCAGAAAACTTAACGCCATCCATTTCTTTGAAATCGCATAGCAGTAACATCGATATATAGATTAGTGGTGATTCACGGCTTAAACAAGCGCCTAAAACACATACGCTCAGTGTTCAGTTTGTTTCTTCATTCTCAGACAAACTTTCAGACCTACACGATCACTCGCAGGCCGATCAGCTGCACCAATCTGCTCACCTTTCTCCTCAGCCTGTCGAAGGCCTCGTTGAGGCTGAGCATGCGGCGCCGCTCCCGGATGTTAGCGGCCCTCCTCTGTGCCATCGACGCCACCCGTCGACGCAGCTTCTTGGCGGGCTGCGGCTGCAGCGGGCCCGAGCGTGGCACACCACTGCGCGGACAGAGCCAATCAGAGGGTTACTTCATATAGCCTTGGTTACTTTACACCGGCTACTGAGAGCCATAGAAAGCTGAAGCTATACCCATCTTCTGTGAAAGGCTTGGAGAGAACAGAGGTCGGAAACTCGTGTCCAGCCAGGGGGAACAAATAGGCTAATGGATCATTAATTATCATCCCCTTGGTCCTGGTATCCTGGAGCTGTGAAGTCTGTGAAGCTTATAGAAATTAGATGTGTTAAGTGACTACGGCTACCCCTTGTACTCATGGACGCGGGAACCGTGGGGGCAATGGGGGCAAGCTGCCCCCACAACTTGCAGGCTGTGGGGGCGACGCCCCCACAACTTGAAGGCGTGGTGGCGACGCCACCCCCACAACTTATCTGGATATTTTCGCTAAGTATTTTGTTAAGTTTAAGCTTTAAAATGTAATTTTGGTACTTTTCAAAATGAAGTAACCCAAATGCGAAAATAAAAATGGGGTAGTTTGGTTTTGGGGACCCAAGTTGCTCCTCTACGGTTGGATAAAATGGAATGAAGGCAAAAATATGTGAGCCGACGAAATTTACTTAGCGTAAAAAATCATATTTGGTAGCTCTGATATCCCGCGCCGGGCCGGGAGGGGTGTTTTAACACCTCCCTGCGGCTTTTCGCAGATATCTCAAAAAATGGCGGTGCGGAGCGCCGCTCTTTTTGGCACACCTGTTTGTGCATTTTTTTTTCGCACAGGTTGTGAAAATTTCAGACCCAGGTCGCTCAAGGTCGGGTCACCAGGTCACGCCAAGTGATCTCATCTAAGAAAAGATAAGAATGTTCGTCATAGCTACACCGACTGAACGATTGCTTTGAAACTTTCAGCGATTGATAAGAGTAACTGTATCTATAAAACGTATATCTCGGAATTTTGATATTGGTGACCTAAGGTCAGGTCAATTTTGCGGCCTCTATATTAGCCGTTTTCACGACGGCCATCTGGTAGGTACACATTTGGTGCACATCTGGTACAGGTTTGGTGCCGATCTGGTCAAATCAGGTTCAGTGTGTCTGTTAGCAGCTATCAGCCAGGGTTGCACTAATTGCTTATATGCCTGCTTTGTCATATTATCAGACAGCATCATCGATTAAAACACTGAAACAAATTCATAAAATGAAGATATTTGCTGTAAAAGAAAGTAGGTGCAAATTTGGTCAAATCAGGTGCATTCGCCGGATAGCCCGTCGTGAAAACGGCTATTATAAGTCAATGGGAGAAAAATGAAAGGCGTCTGTTTTGCACGAACGCCATCCTAGACACTCTCAAACATGGGGATGCAGGTAAAATTGACACACTGAACCGGAAAATGGCAGCTGTGACCCCACGTTATATCCCGGAGGTCATCTCAGGTCACGACTAGCATCTAACAGTTTTTCACCAATTTCTCAACCTATAGACGAGCGAACAGTTTTTCGCTCGACGCTGCGGATCGACTGATATGCAACATGACCTTTTCCGGTCATGTCATGACCTTGACCTGAGGTCAGATTTTCAAATTGACCTTTCAAGGTAAAATAATAGTTCATTCGACGCGTCTTGACGAGAATAACATGATGCTGGCAAAAGAAATGTCGTGGCTCTTTTAAGTCAAAAGTTATTACAAAAAAAAAACACTTTTCGTAAAAACGGTTGTTTTTGGAGTTTTGGAGGCGAAACCGTTGACCTGAGGTGAAATCTGAGGGCATGTCAGCGAAAAAGCGTTAAAAGACCTATCGAATGCGCTTTTCCGTGGTGCTGTAGCTCTATCGCTTCCCGAGTTAGCCATGGGCAGTTTCCAAAATGTTGAAATAGCCAACATTTTACCTTTGGTGACCTCTGGTGACCTGACCTTTTACCTGGCCCAAAAAATGACCGATATGTTTTCGTACTTATTTTGGACGTTCTTTCGAATGCCGCTTACCGCGTGTCGCTACGTGGCCCAGGAGCCGTGTTAGAAGGGGGGCGTGTTCAGACACCCCCGGCCCGGCCTGGCCCGGTTGTCGCGGAGCACCGATATATGCGGGATATGGTGGCATTCCTTTGATTTCCATTAAAGTGACCATCCTACCTAGTTTTGAGTTGAGATAGCCAAAATGGGGGTTCCTAGCTTGCAATTACCGATTTGGGCACTCACAACGAGAAATGTTTTAATTCGGAAATATTCAATTTCAAAGTCTGCAGTTTTCGAATTTTAAGGGGCTAATGCATTTGAATACCCCCTTCGACGGCGCAGAGGTGAAGTCCGCAGTAATTCTAATATTTTTTACGTTTTTTTTTTCAAATTTATTTGATTACGTTATTCGACATTTCGCGAAATGAAGTGGCCTAAATCCGAAGAGA
Organism: Amphibalanus amphitrite; assembly: GCF_019059575.1. Classification (NCBI taxonomy): domain Eukaryota; kingdom Metazoa; phylum Arthropoda; class Thecostraca; order Balanomorpha; family Balanidae; genus Amphibalanus; species Amphibalanus amphitrite. Next base: position 161,261 of record NW_024882889.1, read on the forward strand.
AAATTTGATTTGGGGTGCCTTGGTTTTGTCACCGGAATCGGTCTCCGCCACAGCCATGGCCCTTGCCCCCACAACTTCAAACTAGCTCCCGTGTCCCTGCTTGTACTTAATTCTGACTCGCATATGGGCTCGGACTGCAAAGTGCAGATAAACCTCCCCCAGTTTTTTTCACGAATCATTCGCATAAAAACGGCAAATAACAACGCAATTTTGCATTGCTAGATGCTAGTAGTCAAAATAAGGAGCTCTAGCAGGTTTCGCCTTTTAACTTTTGGTTTATTCACCTGGAAAAGTCAACAAATGACCTGCGACCATCAAAACGAATAACCATCGGCGTCCTCTCGTCACGCGCTTTTCAGTATCCTTTTCATGTTTTCTTATTGTTTTTGAATCATGAATGTGCAGGAAATAGACATAAATAGACGTCATGTATCAGCGACCACACACTGCCACACTCTAGTAATCTTTGTGTCGAGTTTCGATGGCAAAGTCAGAACGTGAAAGTTGAGGTTATTTGGTGATCTCTATTGACCTCAGCAATGACTTGATCAATACATGATTTTCATAACTTTGAAAGATTTTACAGTGAGCTAAGTATTACTATTTTTGGGTCTTTCTAGCTTTCTTAGTTTCCGAAATAGCCGGGTGTGGCCTCCCCCCCCCCCATCCCGACCTCATCCTGGCGAAGCTGGCTAAGACCCCCACCATGGTGCTGGTTAATGATGAATTACGTAGCTATTAATGGGTATGGTAATCATTTCAACCATTCCTACCTCAATGAAATAAGTCAGAAAATGTTCATTGTTCGTAGCATTCTTTTTGGAGTGTCCAGTCTGCATAGATAGTTTGACCCTATTCAAACAAACATAAACAGACAAAATGAAAGAAGTCATCTAGTAAATGCAAAATAAATGCAAAATTGTCACGAAAAAGTCCAGAATTTGACCATTTTTACATATCGGTGCATAAGTTGGAACAAATTTACGGCGCCGCAGGAAAGCGCTGTAGTAGTCGATCGCTCTTTCGATAGTCGATTGCTCTTTTTCAAGTTCTTTCTGTCTAATGGTCTAAGATTTGACCTAGGCTCGATGGTTCGTCCACAGAGTGCAAAAACTCTTAAAACTTCACATTTTTGTTAAACACGTTTTGCGCGATAACTTTTGATACCAAGCTTGTATTACGTTGATTTTAGCGGCATCACGTTTCTCTTGCTGAGACGCGTCGAATGAGCTATATGTTGACCTGAAAAGTTCAGCTTCAAAATTTGACCTCAGGTCAAGGTCAAGGACAGGTCATGCTCCATATCATTCGATTCGTATCGTTGAGCTGAACGCATCTAAGGAGTTTTTCTCGTCCTAGCATGTCTCTATTTCAAGTGTCTGTAAAAAATGTTTAAAACCCCTCATGACCTGAGATGACCTCAGGGGCAAAAAGAGGCGTTATGTAAAATGTGTGCAATTTTTCGCTTCAAAATGTTTTGCTCATAGTATTTTGTTTTCATTGTTCAGTGTTAACCTGTATCCTGATGTTTAAGGGTGCTAGCTAAGTTTGACTTTTGTCCAAAACAAGGGCAGTTTAATTTGCACAATTCAGTAAGTCGACTTCAAAATCCCAACAATGATCGGGGGGGGGGGCAAATTTTGGCAAAGAGGGGGCACCTGGATTTGAACCGGGGACCTCTCGATCTGCAGTCGAATGCTCTACCACTGAGCTATACCCCCACAACTGCATAATAATCTCATCACGGTTGTGTACGACGTATGAGCCTGTATGGCGCGCAGGGAACCGGTTCGCCAGCGCGTGACCTCGGCCGCCAGCTGCGGCTTTCGCAGGCCCGTCAGGCGCGTCAGCTGTCATTGACCGGGCGGCAGCCGACAGCGCTGAATCGCCGTCGGTAGTTGGCCTTGAACTGCACTCATTCCGTCATAACATAAATTGTTATGTGAAATGTCACAGAACCCACAGACGAATGAATACGTGCAGCTACTTATTCCCCATTCCCAAACATATGTTTATGCTCCGCAGCATATGTATCATCATTAGTGTTGGTCGTCAAATAATGGATCTATGATCTATATGAATGAGAATACTATACCTACATTATTTCTTTTTGTCACTGGGATCGAGGGCGGGGCCACCCCTGGTCAACTGTTAGGCACTGGATGGCGACATATTTCTTAGAATAGATTTGCACAAAGAATTGTGGGTCGGAAGCTACGATCCAATGGATGTTCAATACAATAGCGCCATGAGGTTATGGCACACCACCTCTTACTTTCAATTGACACGCAATCTCGAGCTTTACTGAGTTTGCACGACTGTGGTAGATCAGACTGATGCATCGAAACACATAAAGCTGGTTAGGTCCCGCCGAGATTTGAACTCGGATCGCAGGATTCAAAGTCCTGAGTGCTAACCATTACACCACGGGACCGACGAGCGTAGTCGCTCCATTCTGCGCATATTGCTTTTACTGATGCTTTTGATTGTTGATTCTTATTCTGATGACGTTGCAATATTGAAATACATTAGTTAAGTTTTGATTAGGTATATCAATTTTTGCAACATATAACATGATTATAAGGTTGTTAATTTTATGAACTTTACTGTTACTCATTGATTTACAATTTTATCAGTAGGTGAAAAGCTGGGGGCAGTGAAAAATCGTGTGAATCGAGAAACATTAACGACCACGAATGCTTACTCGATACGCATGACGACAAAGGCTCCGATATTGCTGTGAACGACCTCGTCACGATCCTAATAGACACCGAAACCCCTTCTCTGATGATAGAGACGGAGCAGTTTCCTAGGTCGACAGACCTTCTGAAAAAGTATCGCGAGCTCTATCAGGAAATGCGGGCACAGTTTATTGCCCAGGGCCTGGACCGTGACCCTATGTCTGACCCTGAACTAGCGAGATACCTGTCTCGTGGGGGCAAAGGGAGCAAGTAGGGAAATGGAGATGAAAGCGTTTTTTTTTCTTACTGCCTTGTGTACAACGCGTGACCTGCAGTAATACACATAACCCATTTCACTCGGAAACTAATAAAGCTACAGCGCCGCAGGAGAGCGCATTCGATAGCAATTTTATTTTTAATGCTTTTTTTTTGCCATCCTCTCAGATTGAACCTTAGATCAATGGTTGAGCCTCCAGAGGACAAAAACTCGAAAAAATAGCCGTTTTACGAAAAATGTTTTTCGGTACCAGCATTTGACGGAAGGAAGGTACGACATTTATTTTGCCAACATCGTGTTCCTCTCGTCGAATCGTGTCAAATGAACAATAATTTTACCATTAAATGTCATTTTGAAAGTTTAACCTCAGGGTATATGTAGGTCACGACCTGACCGGAAAAGGTCATGCTGCATATCAGTCGATCAGTATCGTCGACCTGAACACACATTAACACGCGCCGGGCCGGGGGTGTTTAAACACCCCCCTGCGGTTTTTAGCACACCTGTTTGTACATCTTTTCCGCACATGTTGTGAAAATTTCAGACCCAGGTCGCCTTAGGTCAGGTCACCAGGTCACGCCAAGTGATCTCACCTCAGAAAAAAATAAGAATGCTCGTCATAGCTACACCGACTGATCGATTGCCTTGAAACTTTCAGCGATTGATTATAGCAACATTATCTATAAAATGTACACCTCGGAATTTTGATATCGGTGACCTAAGGTCAGGTCAATTCTGCGGCCTCTCCATTATAAGTCAATGGGAGAAAATTGAAAAGCGTCTGTTTTGCACGAACGCTATTCTAGACACTCTCAAACATCGAGATTCGAGAGGTAGAATGTAAAATTGACACAATGAACCAGAAAATGGCAACTGTGACCTCTCGTTATGTCCCCGAGGTCATCTCAGGTCACGAACAGAATCTAACAGTTTTTCGCTAATAACTTCTGATAGAGGCGTGCTAGAGCGCTGAAAACGCCTTAGATGTGTTCGGCTCGACGTTGCGGATCGACTGATATGCAACATGACCTTTTCCCGTCAGATCATGAACTTGACCTGAGGTCAAATTTTCAAGTTGACCTGTCAAGGTCAAGTTATAGTTCATTCGACGCGTCTTGACGAGAGGAACACGATGCTGGCAAAAGTAATGTCATGGCCTTTTTGAGTCAAAAGTTATTGCCGAAAAAAACGCTTTTCATAAAAACGGCTATTTTTGGGGGTTTTGCCCTCTGAAGGCTAAACCGTTGCCCTGAGGTAAAATCTAAAAACATTAATCAGAAAGGTCTGTAAAAGGGCTATCGAATGCGAATTTCCGCGGCGCTGTAGCTCTATCGGTTCCCGAGATAGCCGTCGGCAGTTTCCAAAATGTTGAAACAGTCAATATTTTACCATTGGTGACCTCTGGTGATCTGACCTTTGACCTGACCCAAAAAATCACTGAGGTGTTTTCGTCCTTATTTTGGACGTTCTTTCGATTGCCGCTTACCGCGTGTCGCTACGTGGCCCAGGAGCTGAGTTTGAAGGGGGTGTTCAGTTCAGACACCCCCCGGCCCGGCGCGGAATCCCGGAGCACCGACCCGGTGCGGGTGAAGTGTTTTCAGCACCCTAGCTTGTTTCTATCAAAATTCAAAAGTTATTACAAAAAAAAAACGCTGCGGAGCTATCATGACCTGAGGTGAACTAAGGACATAGGAAGGGCGCCTTTCAATTTTCTTCCATCGACCTGCTATAACGAAGAGGCTGCAAATTGATCGGTCATAGGTCACCGATATCGAAATTCCGAGATATACGTTTTGTATATACTGCTACTCTTATCGATCGTTAAAAAGTTTCAATGCGATCGCTTAGTCGGCTTATTTATGACGAGCATTCAAACTTTTTCTGAGGTGAGGTCACATGACGTGACCTGCCGACCTGGTAACCTGACCTTGAGCAACGTGAGTCTAAAATTTCCGCAACATGTGCGGAAAGCGGAAAAGATGCGTGGACATGTGTGCCAAAAACGGTGACTCTCCAGTCTTCATACTGACGTTTTTTAGATAGCTGCGAATAGCTGCGATGGTTGAATGCTGATAAAGATAACTGTACTTCCAGCTCCCAACACTTCTCGAATAAACGAAAAGCTGGAAGTACGGTTATCTTTATCAGCATTTGGAAGTTTATTTAAGCGTTCTCATTCATCCATTGTGCGGTTATCGTAATTACCGTAATTACATGCCCTCTGCCATACCTCTGCCAATTGTAATGCGTTTTATCCCACTAAGAACTGAGCTGGAAGATTTTTGTCTCGGATTGTATGTGCAAGACAAAGTGGACGAGGCAAAATGGACAGCTCCCATTTGGTTATAAACTGTTCCCACTGGGACAGCAAACTATTGATATTAAAAGGTATGGCCATGCATTTATACTTGCCATTTTTCGGTTACGTTCGTTAAGCCAAAAAATGCAATTCTGTGTTTATCTATGCATGCCATTGCGTTGTTTAATTACAGGTGAAAAGATGACAAATTCAACGTCCACCCATGTTTAAACCTCTACCATCAAAAATTATATTCGCACATGAGGCATTATCCTGTTTCTCATGTCGGGGCAAAGAAGACGCCGGTGTCCGTTTTTCCCGGGGTTGGGGCAAGGTGAAAAAAATACAAAGGTTCAAAGTTTTGACAACATCTCCTACATGTGAACTTCTTTAGAAATGAAACGAAGTTGAAATGAAAAGCAATTTAATAGCGATCATAGTGACAAAGAAACGATCTTTCCAAATTTGAAAATTATGCGTCGGCATAGAAAAAAAGCGTTAGGGCGGCCGATTTGGACAGCTCCCAGTATTTTGTCTCCCTTAACAAAATACATAAGTCAAAAGTTTGTTTTTGAGGCAAAAAAAAAAACTTTTGTCTATTGCCACCACACCGAGCGGACATTTTAGACAATGATGAGCCAAATCGTAGGTGTGACGCCTTTCGCATTGCATCTGGCTGTTATCCTTTTCCGGCGGCTGATGATATGATCTGTGAGTTACTCCTAATATCGGCTTTGTCGAAAAGGAATATGTATATACCTACCACACAGTGAGCCGAGCCCTGTATATATGCTTTACATACATACCTACTAAGTGCAGACTTCCTTTAGTGGGGCACTTTTAACCCTCCCTTTTCAAGTGTCTGACAAATAGATGAAAATGGTCATGACGTGTCTTACATAAGCATAAGTTTTCCGATTTGAATTATGACCTAGCCTGAATTTGGTGAAATAAGCCTAGATCCCAACACCAAAATGGGCTGTTCCCATGACAAACTGATAAGCTGCTTTCATTTGTGATTGTGCTTACTTTTTGGAAAACACACGCATACGCACCACTTGTGTTTGATCACGCACATCCGTGCTGTCGCTGAATCATTCACGCAACAGTACTGGATCTGGGATCACACTGGCACTGTGTTGGATCTGTATCACAATGCTGGATCATACACGCACCTGTGTTGGATCATACACGACGCGGCGAGTCTCGGCTGGGCGCTCCACAGGTCGTGCAGTCCGATCAGGTCGGGCTGCTCCCAGCCGTATCCGCCGTAGAGACCGTACTCGGTGTTTGTGAGGTCCCACAGCTGGCCACAGTCGGCCGGATACGCCTGGATCCGGCCGTACACCATCGGCGGACCCATCGCCGTTAGGTCGGGTCAGGTCAGGTCAGGTCACACGTGCCGAGCGCCGTGGGTGGTACTGCAGAGTCGACAGACAGATCGCTGCTCGCGGACCGCCGGCTCAGCGGAGGCGGGCTCGGAGAGGACTGGAGGGTGCTGCGGCTGCGCAACCGTCCCTCCTCCCGGCGCGCCGCGCTCTCCGAGGGCTCTGTTTCGTGCGGAAAGCCGACATTTCCGCCAGATTTAATATCGACTTATTAAATGTTCATCAGAGCCGGCTGTGCCACTTTATTAGCTCCGGGGAGCGGGCGCCATATTGCTCGCCGAGTCGACAGGGGGCGGAGCGGCGCGTTTTGGCAGGGTGTAAAATTGGCGTGGCGAATCCCGTGGCGGAGAGGAAACGCGTCTTCTTTGTTTGGTGGTCATGCGTTTTAGTGTAATGGATATGGTAGTTATTGGGTGGAGGGGAGTATGGTAAACAGAGGTGGAATTAGACGCCAGCGAAAACTGGATGGCTCGGGAACTGGTTGGGACTGCTGAGGCCGTATTAGTTTTGGGATGATACATGAGATCGCTGCAAGACGGCCCCTAATCCCTATATAGGCTTATAGGAGCCTTGCCTTTTCAGTGTAAGTGTGGATGCGCACCTATCCGTTATAAAGCAAACAGTTTCTGATTTCTCAAAATTAATATAAGCACTTACATTTGCGCCGTATAATTATTCAATCGGTTGCCTGAAAGGATTCAACAACCATGACTCACACATTGGCAACTTAAGTTCGTTTGTTTTGGGTTTTAGGTCGCGTCGGCGGTAAGGTTCGTTGGGAACTTGGTGGAACCATTTTTTTGTACTCCCTGCACTTTGAAACGCAATGCACATTTTAAGTGATGGGTTTTGTGCGTCGAAAGCACGTGTTATAGCGATCTCACAAATAAATCAAACGATGCAGTTATGTTCCGATGCAGTTATCTTTCTGCGCCCTATCGCTCAACTCGCTCAACTGTGCACCGGCACTTGCACCAGCACAGCCAAACGACAAAATACCGGCACAACGATGTAGCAAGCCTAAAAAGCAGGGGTGGCATGTAGGATGGGAGTACACTAACACCGTAACTGTCGAACCGCATTCGTGAATTTCAGCTGACCGAAAAGGTATGCCTGAAAACGGATTTACTGAGCCTCGAACTCTCTTCATGACTGAAGTGATTAAATTAAGCCCAATTTTCTTATCCTAAATGGCTGTGCTCGCTGACTTCACTTCACAATTAGAGCTTACCAATAATATAATCCATCTTTTCCGAGATGTCCGACAATGTAGCTGAATCCGCCGGGGATACAGGTGGAGAAACTGATCCTAATGCAACAATCGCTCCACAGAAATCCACTGAAAATGCAGTTTCTTCAGAGAATGCAGGTGATACTGCAAAAACCGTGGCTGAGGAAACAGACCCAGCGACAACGGAAGCCGAATCAGATGAGCCAAAGAAGGAAACCATTGCATCTGGCCAGGAAGGAGATAATCTCGAAACGTCTATTGACGACAAACCAACAGAAAATGATGATCCAAACAAATCAGCAGAAACAAATCAGCAGGCGCCCACTGAGAGCGCCGGCGAGCATGCTGCTCCACCAGTTGAGAACACGGAACCAGCTGAAAACGTACAAACTTCTGAGGAACAGTCCATAATAGCAGAAGAAGCGGGCGCGACCGAATCGTTTTCAAACGACGATTCTTCGAAACACAAGCCCGTCCCAAGTAACGATGAAACGAAAGACGAGATCCCTCCGACCACAGAAGTTGCACTTCCAGAGACCGCAGACGCAAAGCCAGAAGAAGAAAACGTCATAAAAAGTGAGCAAAAGCAATCCGTCTCTGACCCTCACTATGTGCAAGATACAGCTAAAGAAAGCATAATAAATGCAGAAGATATAGGAGGTGTCTCGGATGCTCCAATGGAAGATTCTTCCATTCAAGATACCACTGACGTTCCAGATCAAGCCGATGAAAAGATTCAAGAACTGGAAGAACTCGTGAAGAAGGCCTCCGAGGGCTTGAGCCAAAAGAAGTCCAAGACCGAAAACGCGAGTCTGACAAAACGTATCTATGAAGACCAAATCAAAACGGGAAAGCTGAATCGTCTGACGAGCGTGGTAGAAGACGAAGACGGCACCAAGCGGCTCGTGAATCCTGGCTCGGTACCGCATTGGAATACCATCAGCATCAGCTTGGCTGGAAAGGCAAGTAGCTATAGAACAGCTCGGTAGTTGTTTATTTATTTTGACAGGTCATAGGAATCGTTATAGGATTAGTTAGAATTTAGAAGTTGATTTAATTTGAGTAGATATCATAAGTCGACACTTTTCCAATAAATCTAGGTAATTTGTAGAAGGTATGACGCTCTTACATGAACTCGTAACGTAACCTGTCGAATTCTGAAGTCAGAGCTTCTGAATTAAGTTATTTAGCCCTTAACCCTATTCCTGGCGGGCTCCGCCGGGACAAGAAACTGGCGGGGGGGGGGGGGGCCGATTCGGCCCCCCCCTGAGATCTCGAGAACGAAGCAAGATAGCGACAAACGGTTAAACGCATC